>NW_027287538.1:46263928-46491428 GCF_022747635.1 Hetaerina americana | reverse complement strand
GTCACGACCACCGAAAATTCGAAAAATAGTGAGTCTCTTTTTTTGTGTGTTTCTGTGTTTTTGTCTGTGTCCACTAGTGCTAAGTGTTATTCATTATTGTTCACGTCCGTGAGACTTTCAAAAAGTGTTATATATATATATATATATATATATATATATATATATATATATATATATATATATATATATATATATATATCAGGGGGATAGACGTAGATTAGAGGCTTTTGAAATGTGGGTGTGGAGAAAAATGGAGGAGGTATAATGGACAGAGAAGAAAACAAATGAGGAAGTACTTGGTATGGTGGGCGAAGAGAGGGGTTTGTTGGGAGAAGTCCTATGGAAGCAGGAAAAATGGATGAAGGGCGTATGTATATGTATATGAAATTAGTACTTTGTACCGATATTGTCAATTACCTTTCTTTACACACACACACACGTATATGTATGTATGTATATATATAGCATCTGGACATTTTTCCATCGATTTTCCCATGCCCAGTCCGCACCCTCGAAGGCCTCAAGTGGAATCTCGTTCAAAGCTGCTGTCAAAGCCACTTTGATAGCCTCAATGCTTTCAAAACGGCTCCTTTGAGTGCGGTCTTGACCCTCGGGAATAAAAAAAAGTCCGCCGAAGTTAGGTCAGGGCTGTAGGGACTGATTGCAATGTCTAAATAATCAAGTTAAATTTCCACACAATCCCTTAGTTCACTCACGATCAACACTCAATTGGCTAATTTGCTAGTCCGTCAATAGTTTTGTGACCAAGTTGGCCCACACCTTTTGGATGTTCCATTTCTCCATAACAATGGGAAGGGCAATAGTTTTCAAAATTTTCAGAATGTCACCTAGCAACGGAACACTTACTCGACAGTCAGAATTCAACAAATCATGCACGTGATTACATTTTCATCGTTTTGTCTAATTGATGGCTCTAGAGAGCGGATGTCCACTCATTCTTGTCCCTCCTTAAACTCCTTCATCTACCTTCTAATTTGCACAGTTTGCCTACATCGGAAGTGCCTTGGCACACGATGATCTCAATAATAGGAATATAAAAAAGGGTGAAGTCAGCAGCTTTCACAATAAGAAGGGAATTAAAGACAGGGATGTTGACCACGTTTGTTTAGAAAAGAACCGTCAACATTTTGGCGTCTCTTTTCTTAGAAGATAGGCCGCTGAGCGGTGGGCGGAAAACAGTATCGACATGATGGGCGGGAGGAAGGGAAGAAGGAAGCATCAAGAATTGAAAATTATGTTTCATTAGGAGAGGCTAGGAAATGTTGAAGTGCACAGTCTGTGCCAAACCCAAACCTGCCTTAAACATTAGGCTGTGAGAACTACTATATATACACACACGTATAGATGTGTGTTTAGGTGTATTATATTTATCATACGTATCATATTTCTACACATACATATATATATATATATATATATATATATAAATAATATATATATATATAAACCATAAAAAACATAAACACAGTAATCAACCCGAAGGTCGGTTTAGTAGGTGATGGTAGAGTTCACCCAGTACTAAGCCCGACGGCGTGTGAATTTCACACATCAGGGTAGGGGGGCCAGTTCCTTTCCCTGTGCCGGTTATGGTTTCCCAGGAAGACCTGGTACCCGAAAAATCACATAGCGTGGGTGTAGCTGTTGGTGCCCATATATATATATATATATATATATATATATATATATATATATATATATATGGGTGTGTGTGTTTCTCGGTTTAAATGTCTTAATCAATGTTTTATATATTTGTGTCGTCACCGAATAACGTTCTATTTCGAAGATATTCTATAAGCAGCCTCTAGCATGCCATGAGTCTCTTTCTCGGTGTTGCCCAGTTGCTCGAAACATTTGTTAGCTGCGCTGATCCAACAGCAGGTTCGTAACGGAGCATAACGAGGTCGCGTTATAGAGATTTTTCAAACGAAGGATCATCATCACTCTGCCAATGGCCTTCAAGCCTTTCCTACGACTCCTCTTACTCGAACCCAGCCGGAAAAACCGCCGCTTATCCGTCCTTCTATCCAGGAAAAATAAGTAACACTACCTTTGGGACAGATCTTGTGCAGGATTACTGTTCAAAATAATGATTTTGTTACAGAGATGATTTCATCTGCATCACATGAAGACTCTGTAACCATGAAATGACCATCAGCAATAAAGTGTACATTTGGAAACATCACTATTCATACTTCATCGCACTTTTCGAATTTTTATCGGTACCTGAATCGAATCGAATTTTCAAAAAAAATTAATTTTGATCGTGAGATTACGACTTTTTGCATGCGGAAAATGCATTATAAAAAATAAAAGCAAACCCAAACCATTTAGGAGTAACGTATGGTTGAAAAATAAAATAAAATATTTTTCTTAAAAGGTTCCATTT
The DNA here is from genome assembly GCF_022747635.1 of Hetaerina americana. Taxonomy (NCBI): domain Eukaryota; kingdom Metazoa; phylum Arthropoda; class Insecta; order Odonata; family Calopterygidae; genus Hetaerina; species Hetaerina americana. The sequence goes on along the minus strand of NW_027287538.1, from coordinate 46,489,021 downwards.
TCGATGTTTCATTAAAAGTTTGCCCGGAGGATGCAATGCAATTTAATATTCTTCGTGTGGTCACTGCATTTCATGGAGGGTAGGAAGTGCAGTCATTGCAGCCGAGGAAAATAATAATTATTCACAAATTGAACGAATCGTTTACCTGGTCTTATTACGATGACGAGTAAGTACTGGAAATTGATATTTTATGCAACTAATTGAGAGTGAATCATAATGAGTGCATTGGATTGGTTCGTTTAACAACAGTATAGAGCTGAGCTGGATTCCAGAATAATAAGTGGCAAATGGTGCCAATTTCACTTTCTTCTCCGAGGCTTTCTTGATGTCTTCACTCACGTAGTGAAAATTTAATTATAGGCTAAGTGACTTTTCTCTTTTGACATGCTGACTGTGATTATTAACTTGGGAAATTCTGTTGCAAACAAATCACGCTAAATAGTGAGATTCAATCTATAAACGTCGTTAAGATTGTGAAATACATTGAATAATCATCAAACCTGGAGGATGTCATTGGAAAAGATTACCGATAGTCATATAAGTGAGAAAATTGAGTGTAGAATTGGTCTGATTTTCAGAAAATATAGGCAAATGTGAAGGCATTGAGTAGTAGTAGTATTTATGAGAGGCGACCGACAGGTAAGGCCATTTGCGCCATTAGGAATGGATGGGAAAGGAAGGGTGGAGAGAAACCCGGCGTCGGCATTAGCCTACTCTTGTCGAAAGGCGCCAAGGGATCCGCAGTTTAACGTCCCATCCAACGGATATCCTACTCACTCAAAGTGCTCTCCACAAAGTACCTTGATTATGGTACTCCTGAAAAATATTTGCCATCTCTAGGATTTGAACCCAGGCAAGAACTGGTAAAACAGTTCAACTATTTGGTAAGTGTTTGAAGTAGGGTGTACAGAGTTGTGGGAGACATTAAAAGAAAAAATGCATTTAGCAATGAATCATTTGAAAGGAAGCGAGAATTTATGAGAGTATTCTCGCCACTTTTTAAGGCATCTTTAAATCGAGATGCATGGAAATTTTTGATAAAGAACATAGTTTTCTACGATCTATATCAAAGATTAGTAGGCTTGGAATCTTGATCGCTTAGGCAGGAGGATAAGCGTACATTAAAGTTTTTGCGAGTTGTGGGCGCGGAGAAAAATAGTACAAATGAAATGGGTAGAAAGGAGAAAGAAAACAATAAACTTTTTGATATAATATGGGAAGGGATACAGCTGTTCATACGAAGTCGTAAAGGCAAGGGAAGTGGATGCAGGGGCACTGAGAGGTAGGGGGATACCGTAAGCGGTAAGAGAGAAGAGAATTCTAGGAATGCGAGTGAATAGAGGGAGGAAAAGAATAGGCATTTCGGGAGGAATTAAGGGAAATAGTAAGTATGCAGAGCTAAGGGGTGAGTTATTGTAGTATGTAGGGTTGGGGTTGAAGGATATTTCGTGTAATGTTAATGAGAGATCAAAAGTCTACCCAAAGCTGGTGCATAATTATTAGAAACTATTAATAGAAAAGTGACCGTGGTAATCGATTAATCATAAGTATGAAACTCCGAGGAAAGATTAACTGATACGGGTAATTCTTACCAAAGAAAGGAATCGAGGCTCGATATGCAAAATTTTCAGTTTTTGGTTTGCTAATTTTCAAAAGCATATGCCAGTTCCAAACAAGTTATTAAATAGATGGCTGAAAACATTACTATTTGCGTGGAATGTTTGAAAAAATTATAACTTCAGATCGCTCTTTAAATATTTGCAATTGAAAAGAACCAATTTTGTATGAGTTATGACGGAGGAATTAAATAAATATATCCAAAGACTTGGTACTTTTCCACAGATTTAAAAATCTGTGGAATAGTACCAAGGCTTTTTAATATGGATGTGAAATACTTCCACGAAGTGAAGCCTGAAACAGTAGAATGTATAAATAAAAATAAATAGTAGTACATCGAATTAAAACGTAAAATCTAAATTGTACGGTTCAATCATCCCATTTGTTATATTTATAAACAGAGTGTGCTCATTCTAAGCTCAATACACACCTTAATATCTGCTCTTAGGCCTGGGAAAAAAATTGGGATGCCTTAGAACTTGTACGTACCTGTTACTACCATAATGAGTGAATTTCATTCCAGGTATTTCTTATTTACAGCATCAGTTCTCACCGTTAAAATCAACCTTGCGGTTTAGGCTATTGATTTTGAAATTTGGACATGAGATTTCATCTTAATACGACCTTTTACATTGTGTGACGACACGGAACCAAGGGACTACGATGGGAGCATCTTGTATTCAATACCCTGTCGTGTAAGGAGTGGGTGTCATGCACACCGCGTAATAGGGCATAGTAATAATGGTCAAACTCTGCCCTCACACCTAATGAAGCCACCTTTCTACATCTACATCTAAATAATACCCCGCAAGCCGCCGCCGCAAGGGCGTGTGGCGGGGGGTGTTAGGTCACCAACCGTAAAAAGGAACAATACCACATGCAAAACAACAACATGGAAAATTACACCCACAGCAGCGCACACACTCATGCAAAAATCCCTTCATCCAACACTCATGCAAACACATATGCCATAAATCACCAAACAACTGCACCCGAGGATGCAGCACGAAAGTCATCGAACAACACGCAAGCCAGGACACAACAAGCAAGAATGTGAAACACCAATACCACATGAACACGCACCACAAAACACTCCACCCCCCGAGGAGACTGTGAAGGGCAGGGAATGCGACCCAACGTAGCAGGTAGCAGGAATTTCCCTCCAAGGAGAGGGACGAGGGATTGAAAGGGAGACTTGAAAACAGATGAACAGAACACTAATGAGGTCATTCGGAAAGAATGGGTTATGATAACAAAACACACGAGGTTAATGGAAGAGCATGCATTGAAGTAGAACTAATTATTCCCTAGACGCTGAGGGTAGCAAGTGGAATTTTTGCTATCTATAACCCTGCAGTTGCTATCCCGTATTGTCCTTTAAGTGTTAATTAATGCCGTTACAGTCTCTTTTATGTAGTCTATTCATAAAGAGTATAGAAGCTCTACATTGGATAGTTATATTATGAAAAAGTAGGGTACAACCCATTGCAAAATAGATTTACATCTATTTTGTAGGAAACTGCAGGGCCATCGAATTATATTTATTTTAGAGTATTAGATGCTCATTCAGTCTTAAAGTTAAAAAAAATACGTGGAGTAACAAGTCGTTAAAACTGCACAATTTCTTTTACAGAATCTCATCATCTGATGCAACGTGTTACGTTGGTTTTAGAATTTGGATGAATTATTCTCGTTTCATCTGTAGCTGCTTTTGTTGTTTTTTCTATAGATTGACACCTCACTCGTGAAATACTTTAAGTGTATTCGCTTTGACTGCTACCAAATACGATCACTAACACAATTCAGCTTATCCCCTATGCGATGGGGGAAGGGGCGGAAGGAATGCCCTTTACTTAGTCCCACGTTGGTGGAGAAGGGTGAATGGGGTGATGAGGTACGAAAGAGAGGGTGAAAGAGGGAGTGGGAGAGAGAGCGTGGGTAGAAACGGGAAGAGAGATATTAGCCGCCACCGCACTTCCCCGCCCTCGAATGGGAGAAGGAAATCATCGCTTCCGCTGGGAACTTTCGTGGTTAAAGCCGACCGATGACGCATTCAAAAGGAGTCAGGAAAAAAGTGTAAATATTTTTTATACGGAGGGCAAATTTGAATACCCTCTCAGTCATCCTGATCATCAATATTTCAGTCTTCAGATTGGTTCACTGCAGTCTTCCAATTTTCTTAATTCAGTAGTGATTCCCTCTCACCCCCCGATAGCTTCTCAGGTTTACATCCTTTGTTAATTTTTCTGCGATTTTTCCTACTGGTCTTCCTCCCAGGACGTCCTTCTTTGCCATAGAGTTTTGACCATTTGAATGTTATGACCCTTTCATCTTCTGCTCTTCTCTATACTTTCTCGCTCCTCCCTTTATCTGCCCATTGAATTAATTAGCATTCTATTGTGACAATTTCAGAGCGTAAAAATCATTTGCTTTGACCGGGATTTGAATCCGGATACAATCCGTTCGAATCCCGGTCAAGGTAAATGATTATTATAGTCTGAAATTGTTGCATTGAAAGCATATTTGCGGATGACTCCGTTAAAAGTTACCGTTGCGGTATCTCCCGTAGTTTCTCGGAATTTAGCATTCTACTCCAGCAGGAAAAATACTCGTATTCTTCGCTGTTCCACTAATCTGTTGTTTCATGTATCTGATCTATAGAGTGCCATTTTCCGTAAGAAAAGTTTCCACTAATTCATGTGCATTACGTACTCTTTTAATCATGTACATGTATATATATATACACACATATATATAATATATATGTATATATATATAATATATATGTATATATATGTATATATATATAATATATATGTGTATATATATGTGTATATATATATATATATATATATCGATGATGTAGAAGCACTTATGAGGGCAATATAATAACACTTCGACGGCACAAAGAAAAGCGTAAAAAATATTCAATTTTGCAAGTTTACATGTATGTAGAGTACGCGAGTGCCTACGACAGTCTTGCCTTAACATTCAGCTTCATAGACGAAGCGTTTGGAATTTTATTAAATACTGCTTTACTGTTTTCTTTCACGTTTGAAATTAGAATATTCAATCTACTTCCCAGATCCAGAATCGACAAACGACCTGTTCAATTTTCCTGGAGCAAAATGACCATCTGAAGTCGCTCCTTGTCTTAACCAGTGGATAATATGGGTATTTATTATTATTATTATTTATTATGAAAAATACACATGTGCTGATAGACAGTGTCAGGTGGCACACAAGTCCCAAATAATCACAAAAGATAATAGATAAAATCAGGCTTCAAAACACAAATCTCTTTAACAAAACAAGCGAATCCCCATCTCATTTACATCCATCAGTCAGCAAAAAAAAGATAAATTAAAAAAAAATTAATCTATTTCATATAATACAATACACCACACATCAATCGAATTATTTCATATATTCCTTACATCTTTTCTTAAAAGTGTACACTCTGTTAGGAAAGGGCTCGAATATTTTTGCAGGTAAGGTGTTCCAATCAACAATTGTTCTATTTAGAAAAGAAATTTTTCTATTTTTTCTCTGCGCCCGGCATTTTACCATAAATTTGTGGTCATTTCTCCCTATAAAATTTATTATTATTATTATTATTGGCATCTCACCTGTTAACACAGGTTTGGATGGACACAGCTTATGCAACTATACACTGATATAATTACTTCCTTCTCCCAACAAAATACAACGAAGCATCCAAATTACAACGAGTCTCTTTAAATTCTGCGTACTTCCTTCCTCTCTTCATTCTGTCCAACATGCATTTCTTATTCCTTACCCTTCCTCGCTTGCTTAAAAGTTCTCCTCTCTACGTCAGCCTATCCCGAAAATCTCCAACAATATGTGTGTTGAATACATCAATTAATTTGTTTTTTGCCATCTACTAATCATGGATTAATATATGGCTTCCGAAATCCAAGGTCAAGGTATTCAGTAATCAGTAATCATTTCGATTCTAATTAAACATACTGAAATAAAGAGTGACTGAGCTGGACTTCGCATAAAAAAGAACAATCACAACTGCGATAAGACCATCTCTGATAACGGTATTGAAGATGACTGATATTTCATTTGTTGTTCAAATATAAATTATTTAATGGTGCTAATCCTTTTCATAACCATTGATGTCGGCAACTAGGTAGGTAGGTAACTTAACTAGTTGCCCTTCACGATTAACTAGTTACTCGTGTAGTGAAACGCAACGTAGACTCATCACGTGTCACGTCACGTGAATGTAAGGCAGGTCAATCAAATATGTCACTGTCTTCGTAATTGTATCCAATACAATACATTATTCATAATAAATAAGAAATATTGAAAGTGAAATATGCGTCATGATAAATATGTACCTAACCATTTTTACGGTTACTGTATATTTCTTGAGCGAAGATGTTAATATAGGCAGTTGAATAATGCATCCCTGTCATGTGATTGATAATATAATAATTGGCATAAAAAATTACATGCTAATCTATGTAATTGAAACAGAAATCCTTTTTTTTTGTTTAGTATATTCAATAAATCTATTGTTAATAAATTATTGTATGACGATTACCCCATAACTTTAGGTTTATTAGTTTTTTATGAGCATTTAAACCTATTTAAAAATATGTATATGATGATGGAATATAAAACTACCTACTTTTATCATTCGGAATCATGTGCACTGAATTTTAAAAACCTTTCTTCTTCCTTAAGTGAAATTACCTTCGTCAGTTGTTGTAGATAGATATCTAAAGTGTGCAGTAGATAAGGCATTACAAGTGATGGGATAAAAGATAAATCGAATAATTTTTTCTTATATATAGGTAATCTGAGTAATTCAGTAGTTAATATTTTAAAGTTGCAACGTTTTTATATGATGAATTCGTTAAATGAGAATGCATGCAAACAATATCATTAGAATACGCGTGTTTCAATACCTTTTCAGTCCTTAGATATTGGTTACGTGGAACTTCATGGAAACCCGATACGCGTTGCCAAGCGTTTTATTTTATAAATACATAATGTTAGATTACGAGTATTCGAAAATTTAATTTACGTTGAAAACATTGCATATAATATTAATCTTATAAATATAATTTCTCGTAGTAGTAGTAGTAGTATTTAGGGGAGGCGACCGACAGCTGAGGTCATTTGCGCCATAGGGGATGGACAGGAAAGGATGAAGGGTGGAGAGAAACCCGGCGTCGGCATGAGCCTACTGGTAGCGAAAAGCGCCAAGGGGCCCGCAGCTTAACGTCCCATCCGACGGACGGCGTACTCATTCAAAGTGCCCTCCACAAAGCACCTCAAGTAGGGATCGAGATACCTCTGAAAGTATCTACATCTACATAATACCCCGCAAGCCGCTGCAAGGGCGTGTGGCGGGGGGGGGGGGGGTTAGGTCACCAACCGTAAAATGGAACAATACCACATGCAAAACAACCAGGTGGAAAATTACACCCACAGCAGCGCACACACTCATGCAAAAATCCCTTCATCCAACACTCATGCAAACACATTTACCGCAAACCAACAAAAAACTGCACCCCAGGATACAGCACGAAAGCCATCCAACAACACGCAAGCCAGGATATAATCCAGAAAATATTCAACACCGCCGGGATTTGAACCCGGGCACTCTGGGCGGGAAGCCAGTACGATAGCCACCGCAACATCCCGATCCCCATATAATTTCTATAATGTCGCAATTTTCCTTTCGCTCTGATTAAAGCCATGGTTTTAATGATCGAGTACATATTCGTTCTTATTTTCAAAGGATATATAAATGAATGTGGGTCGCGGTAGTCCAGGGGTACAGCGCTAAGCTACTAACTGTAGGCCCCTGGTTCGATTCCCGGGTAATTCTCTCTAGACACTCTCAGCTCCACGCAAGCTTTGCGATCTTCCAGGGAAACAATAACCGGCACAGGGAAAGGCCCCCCAAACCTGATGTGTGAATTTCACACGCCGTCGCGCTTAGTACTGGATGAACTCTACCATCACTTACCAAACCGACCTTCGGGTTGATTAATGTGCTTATGGTTTTATAAAAATAAATGCTTAAAATGCCATTGGTTTAGTTAGAATGTAGGGCTAAAATTATTTCAACATGCAATGTATAACCTTAGAATATATCAGTGCATTCGAGTTGATTTCACAACACCCTCATGATCGAAAACAACATTCAAATTAACACAAGTTATGCAAACTTGTTTATAATAACGTAGGTTGATTTCCATTCAAAGAAGTACTTTTGAATAAAATTGAAACTAATGTTTTTATGAGACTCATTAAAAAAATTGGATTAAAGAAACAGCGAATCACAGAAAGTTCTGAACATTTTGGGCACCAACTGCGACACAATATCATTCAACATCGAAGATTGAGAATTAACGCAATAAATTAAGCATTAGAAAAACAATTTGTAGACAATAAATGGCGATGGGACGGGTGTATAACTCTTTTTTATACATCACTCAATACCACAGTTCAGTACCCACTAAAATGAAAAATACTGTGGGAAGCTGCTGACGATGCAATTACAAACATTTGGGCTCGTTTTTCCGTATACTAAATATACTACTATATTAAATTTTGCGTAAAAAACGGATTTAGTGGGGCACGGACGTTGGAAATGTTGGAAAAGTGTTTCGGCAACGATTCTCTAAAAAAAACGGTCGTTTACCAGTGGCACGAGCGGTTCAGAAGTGGTCGTGAGTCAATCGAAGATGATGAACGCAGTGGCAGACCATCGACATCGAAAGTCGGTGAAAAAATTGATAAAGTAAAAGAAATGTTGATCAATAACCGCAAATTAACCATCAGAGAAATAGCGGAGGACTTGAACATTGCCTATGGATCCGCCCAAGACATTGTGGTTAATGATTTGGGTTTCCGTCGTGTAGCAGCAAAGTTGGTGCCAAAAGACCTCAATTTCATGCAAAAAAGAGACCATGTTGACGTCGCAAAAGACATGATTTGCGAGGCTGAATCCGATCCCACATTCATCAAAAGGATCATTACTGGAGACGAGACGTGGGTTTATGAGTACGACACGCAATCCAGACATCAGGCAAGTGAATGGCGTTCACCAAATGAGCCGAGACCAAAAAAACCACGTCGTTTTCAGTCAAAAAAGAAGGCAATGCTGACGGTTTTCATGGATTACAACGGTGTAGTGCATCATGAATTTTTGCCAGAAGGCCAGACAGTAAACAAAGAGTATTATTTGGGCGTTATGAGACGTTTGCGTGAAGCAATTCGCCGAAAGAGACCAGAAATGTGGGCAGAAAACTCGTGGATTTTGCACCATGATAACGCACCGTCGCACAGTGCTATCATTATTCGTAATTTTTTGACGAAAAATGCAACAAATACCATCCAACAGCCACCGAATTCACCTGATTTGGCTCCCTGTGACTTCTTTCTGTTCAATCGAGTTAAAAAACCATTACGGGGAACGCGTTTTAGCAGCCGAGAGGAAGTAATGGAAAAATCGCAGGAAGCACTGATGGACATACCGAAAACCGAATATAAAAAATGTTTCGAGGATTGGATCAAGCGCTGGCATAAGTGTGTTGCAGTCGATGGGGATTACTTTGAAGGGGACAATATAGATTTAGATGAATAAACTTGTATTTTTAATTTTCTGAATAAATTCCGGGAACTTTTTGATCAAGGTAGTATTTTTAGTAGTGAAGGTAGTAAGTTAACATAAAGATAATTTAAAGTTGAAGAAATACTAACTGTTTCAAATTCAGAAACTATACTGTGACGTTCACGACTCATCAATGCTTAAATACTTACCTGATGTTTGAGCAATGACGTTTCTTTCGTATGGTTGCGCACAATTAAATTCCAATTATTGGTAATAAAACTCGATTGCAGATATTAATACTGTTCTTGAAAAAACCCCTTATTATGATTCCAAACCAAAAAAATATTTCCACCCTAAGCGCTCAGATATCTATCCACCTAAATCTTAGCAGTTAGCTGAAGCTATCGTTTTCAACGGTGTCATAGGCAATGTGTAAGATTTTCTCAGGAATCCAAAGATCCTATTATTATATAATTCAATTGATGAAATTAATCAATATAATTATTGACAAAAATATGAGTGCTTTTGCTGTACATCCGAGAGAAATATTATTCAATATGTATTAATGAATTATAAAAATACATTTTATAAAAATCATATTATAAAAAATTTTATTATAAAAATTATAAAATCAATAAATTATACAAAAAACAGCTCAGCGTTCAAAAACAGAATTGAGCAACTTATTCCGACACCTTGCGCTTGATCAAGGATGTTTCCTCAGTTGAGGATATCATCATGTCATACCCTCGGCTACCATTCTTTTTATAGGGATTGGTGATGTTACGGAGGAAAAATATAGTCTGAAAATACCGCGGAGGATCAGTCCACCTGGCAATGAAAACTGGGATGGAGAGGGGTAGTCATCCCTCTAGTCACGTCTTGGAATATGACCCTTAAGACCAATTTACATAGTAATTATTTCAGCACTGAAATCCGAATAATTAAAATTGCGTCATTTAAAAGGTTGAATCATTTTTAATAAACGATTTGAATCTTATTTTCACAACTGAAAAGACAAATAACTACGATACCTATTTTTCCTTAGATTTATCATATCCAAAACCCATACAGAGACGAGCATGGGCGTGTCAAGAGATTAAAGACTGTTGCGTAGGATTTTATTTTAGATTTTTAATCAACACTGATGTTGACTGAAAACACGAAACGAAATCTAAAAAATCGGAATTGGAAGGAGAAAAATCGAAATTGGATTGTTTAAAAAGTTCACCCAAAATCATGCGCTAATTTCGCATCCAATATTATGCTTCTGATTCCGGTAACTGAAAGAGCATCGTGTAAAACAGCCAGTATACTATAGTGAGTAATATAAATCTACACAAATACCACGTGATCCACTAAAATGGTGTGAGGCATGGGGTTCAAGCGCCAGGTGGAAATTTTAAGGGGAAAGGAAGGGGGAGGGTACTTAAGGGGTCAGAAAAAAGGAACAATATCCAATTAAAACCCCTGAAAAGACGTGCATGGTGGTGAAAACCCATATAATTATTAGCAGAAGACTTAGCTTTAAACAAGTGTCAACATTACCCGCTACAGACTATACATCAGGTATTTTAGATATTCCAGGGCTCAGGTTTTCGCTATTAGAAATAGGAGGGAATAAAACTGAACCATAACCACTTATACGATGGGCCACCACTATGCTAAGGCAGGCCATGCAGAAGTGGAAAACAGAAGGAGAATATTACATTAGTGAGTGAAACTGATTAATTACTAACTAGTTCTATTAAATATTTCTAAAGAGTGATGCAACTAGTAATTGTATAAGCATTTGTAAACATATTTATGCGGGGTCTATAACATAACAGCTGACTTCTCGAAATAGGGACAGCTCCTAACTCAAAATAATTCCGTCAAAAACTTCCACAAAAATTCCTCCTGGTGTCCAACCAGAGATTCCTCCTCCACCGCCCTTCATATTGTTCATAACTCCGCCCCTCCCATACCCTCCCACCTCCCCTTTTACTCGCAGCCCTCCTTCTGCCTCCACAAACCTGTAAGCAGATTGGTGGATGGCGACCAGTGTTTTATCTTCCACTCTATTCTCAAGGTGCGGGGGAGTGGGTTCACCCTGGCGCGGAGTGAGAGGTGGCCAAAGGTATTTTAGGATTGCTCTCAGACTTTAAACATCGCATCGCCTCAATACTCGGTCGTTGAAGTCTCCGACGAGTATGATTTCCCGCTTCTGGCCTAGGAGAGTGCTAGTGGAGGAGTGCTTGTTCCCGCGTGTGCCTTTGTGTGCGGATCGTAGTTCTTGAGTGACATGGTGGTCGGGAGAAGGATCGGAAGTTGGCGAGACACCCCAAGGGATCACGGCATCACGTTCCTCCGGGTGGTTGTAATCTGTGGAGTGATACGGAGCTCATTCAAGACAGGACAGGGACAAGGAATAAATTCTTCAACGGCACTGAAACTGGTAGGATTTCAACAAATAATATTGAGTATCATCGATAATATTGGAAATATTGCAAACACGTATCCTTGAGGAAATTATAGGAATATTAATTGTCACAAATCAAGAGATTTACAGGGAAATATGCAACCTTAAGAATGAATATGGATACCTATTGCCAATCAAAATGCAAAAGACAAAACAGGATATTGTTACTTTTCCGAGTTGGTTTTTTAGCGAAATAATACGAACTAATTATATAAAGGTTATCCGGAGCCAAATACAATTAAAGTCGTGTTTGAATATGATTGAAAGTTTATTGCATCATTTAGCTGGATTTTTTTATTTTATGCCTAACGAATACATAGCGTTCTTAAGTATTTCATGAATTTATTCTCAAAATAAAATAAGAATTGCATATAAAGAATGAAGTCAGGACGTGAATCTTAAGCGACAATATTTACTTTTAATCTCCCAAAAATATTCAGTCAGTGTAAGCATTCAATAACGTTATTTATGTGAACAGGAATCGCACTACCATCGACCCTAATTATTGAAATGTCATAATTTGAAAGAAATATTCTTTGAGCAAAGTAGTCTTCCGCTCCCAGGCGAAGAAGGCAGAATGGACGGTGATATATCCAGGGTCCTCCGAGAGCGCCGTTGGGTAAGAAGGGATATGAGGGTTTCCGCAGCTTCACTCCATCAGCAGCCCAAAGATCCTGCGATGAGGTGCGAACCGGCGAGCTGGCTCCTCCACTCTTGCGCGACGTCGCCGTCTCTCCGTCGAAGGGTAAGGCCTGCACAGGTGACCTTGGGGAATGGGGGTGATCCACTGCTGGGCAAGGAGGCTTTCTTGGATCCCCATTTGCCGCCGACGACGAGGAGGGCGATTGGTTTCCTCGAAGAACAACGACGTCCCTTCGATGGGGAAAAAGTCCTCCGGGGTGCCCTCCTTCCGCCTCCTGGAAAATCCCGGCCGCGGACGCCGTGACGCGAGCCGGGCGAGCGAGCGGGAGAGCCCTACCACCCTCCCTCCCTTCCACCTGAGTCACATTACTCCCCCGCCCCGCCGCTGCTTCCACGAAGCCCCGCCGTGGGCTCCCCCATGAGAGGGGAATGGGACGCGAGGGGGGAAGGCGGAGGAGGTTCTCCGCTTAAAAGCACGCTGCCCCATTGATGGGGCGCTAGTCGATCGCTCCTCGGGAGAGAGTGAGACAGAGAGTGAGAAGGGGCCAACGGCGAGAGAGGATTGCTCGTCGACTTGCAGACATCTCCGCACTCGAGCGTTGAAGTCTCTGCCGGAAATTGAGTTCCCGCTTCCGGCCGAGGAGAGTGCTCGTGGAGGAGTGTTTGTGTCCACCTGTGTGTTTGTGTGTGGAGTGCAGTTCAAGGGGTGAAATGGGTCTCGGGGGCAGAGCCGGGCGTTGGTCCATCTGGGGACGCAGCGGCTCTCGGGCCGCGGAAGAGGAGGTGGCCCCAGGCGGCGTCCAGGGGTCCATAGGCGCCATCGGCGGAGACACCATGGGGAGTGGACTTAAGGATGACATGTGAGTACTCCACGGAGGCTCTGGGGTCGGGAAGGGTTATTCATTTCCCATTCTTTCTCTTAAGTTCACGTCGCACCGGATTTTTTTTCATGCATACGCGAACTTTATTTGCACTTGCTTTGACATCGTAATAATCGTAACACTCTTTAAAGGAGGTGGAATTAGGTATATAGAAAAATGTCACTTTGAATTCGTAGTCCTAGATTCGAACCCTGACGATATGGAAGTAATCCTGGCTCAGCTTTTCTCCCCCTACTCCTTCGGGCAACGGGCAATTCTTCCGCATGCATAGTTTCGGGGGTCAGCATTTGACCCATAGGGTGATCGTTGTTTCCTCTCGATTATCATCTGGCTCATTTTTTCTTGTTTAGAGGCGGGGTGTACTTCCTCATTTCAGTACATCGCACAAGTGTCCGCCCCGGGGAGATTTCTGGCTCTGAGACTGGTCCGTCCACACACCACTCAGTTGGTCCGACTAGGGAGGGGTGGTTTCTCCGATCCCACTGCTATGCTGTTGGCCGCTGGTTTGAGGGGTATGGTGTCACCTTCTTGGACAGATAGAAGCGCATTGAAATGGGCGGTCGAGAGCTGTGCGTGCATAGGGCCACCAATGCCCTTGCGGTCAATATTTGAGGCATTAGAGGTGAATTTATTCAAAGTATTCTGATGCCTATTCCCTCCGGTAGGTTATGTCCGGTCCTTGGTCCGGTCTTTCTTTCTTAATTTTATTTGAATTCCCTAATACCTTCATTCCTGCGTACCTAAAAAAAATTCCCCTTCTGCCACGGTCTTCCACATTCCAGTATCTTTGAATTTGATAATAGCTAATGAAGTTTATTCTCGCCCGAGAAGGATACGGCCGTTGATTAGCGCAAATAGGAATTTCAACTTGAAAATCTGATTATTTCTTTGATCGTTTTCCAACTATCTGCATTTTATGATTTTATGTTCAGAATTCTTTGAGTGAATTACAACGTATAGAAATTATTCAACCTCTATCAGTATCGGGGATAAATATATTTTATAGAGCACGAGGCGGATTACACAACATTGATTTTGTTTTAATGGCTACAATATACGAGGTATGGACAAAGGGTCATTAGATTGTAGATCGGATTCCAGAGGAGAGTGCAACTGTTTCCTAGATGCAAAGCGTGTGTTAACCGAAGCGGTGTCACCTGTCTCTGATGAATGGCGCGACCTAAAACTCCCGCTCCCCCAATAAGCTTAATGCATTGAGTTGTCATTGCCGACGAGCCATAATGACACAATTATCAGTAATGTGTGCTTAACTTATTGCCACGAATTGCAAGGGGACCCGGCTAAATCCTTTAGGAATAACAAATTTAAATGAATGTTTCAAAAGGAAAAGTTCCTTCCTCTGACTTACTATCTTAGCCACGCATCAATCTTATCAGTTCAAGCGTTTCCAATTTCCTTCCGAGGTTGGCTTTCACAATGTCAAATAATTAACGTAGCCCAGGGACAAACCTTAAATGCTCAGGTAATATTAAGGTGGGATAGAGACCCCCTTGATTAATATTTATGCTCTAACACAAAATGTATCCTCTTTCAATTGATCTAGGACTTGCAGTATTAGAACTCACTGTTTTGGGGTTTCGGTATGTTCCGATTTGTTTTGGAAGACAAATGCCAACTAAAGCTTCCGGCTGCTTTCTGAAATTTTCATTTCACTATTTTCTCTTCTTCATGAAGGAGTTACTATTTTAGTTTGGATGGTGACCAGTGGGTCGGGTCGCGTAAAATGCGGAAGAAACCAACTTTTTTCATCCTCGGCTACATTATAATCAATTTCTTTTTCGACGCAATTAGCTTGAGATTATTTTGCTTATTAGTGGGAAACGTGTCGATTTTTAATTGCCGGGGAAAGGTGCTTTCATGCATAAGAGTCTCGAATTTCAATATATTTTTTCGTGAACCCTCGGTCTTTGTTTTTATATATCCCGCGAGTGTTTCTGTTTTGATGATGACTTGTTTCGCCTCACAAGCAATTTATCATAAAAGCTGGACTTTTTGGAACTAAATATGGTGATTGTCTCTCCTTCCATTACTACTGCAGGCGCATACTTTTTCAGATATTATATTTGTTCGTCTCCTTGACATTCTTGTTTTTCTCCCTTGAGGATAATTCCGAACATTTTTAACTTATCCCTAAACCAAACACAAACCGGTAATGATATTTAAGCGTGTAGTTAATAAATTGTAAATAAATATTAGTTTCATAACTCTTTAGCTTTCAAAACCTTTTGATTTCGATGAGAACGAAGAGAGTATTTTTCCAACATTAAAATAGCCCGACGTTTTTTTTTAAAGGGAGGCAAAAGTTTTATCTCAGCATGGTTGGCGCAGGCAAGTCTCCCCAAGACAGGGGGGCAGTCGTCCCAGCCGCGGAGTGGGACGAGCGGGCGACTTAGCCTTCACACATTATCGCCCTTTTCCCGAATTTTCGTCATAAGTTGTGGCACTTTATCCAAAACGTACGGGCAGGTTTATAGAAATAGGACTCGAACTTCACGTGCTCCCTCTTAAAACATTCAAGTTATGAAATATTTTATGGCACCAAAGTCATCATTACTGCAAGTCGTCAACATGCTGTCACACCATTTTTTCTACTTGAATTGTAATTAATTGAAGTTTATTTCGGTTTTTGTTTGCATTCCGAAAAATGCGGAAGTCATGTGCTTATCGGGAAAAAAATATTTCTGTGCACTTGACCCCGATTAAAATCTTAAGTATTGGTGGACTTCAATGTGGTTGGTGCTCGACTGATACTCAGAGGTTGTTTATATCAAATCGGGTAATTCCTTTTGCCGTCCTAATCAACGCCTTGAGGTGCTGCGTGATTCCATGGGAACTGTATGTGAAGCACCTCCCTTTTAATGCACCGCCAACAAGGCTGTAGTAAATTGTTTGGGTGGTATCTTCCCTCATTAAGATATCCCTCGTGATGACCCGTGACGTTGCGGCGACGTATTTTATATTAAGCTGCATTATTTTAAAACCATTTGTTTTAAAATATGCTCCAGACCCACTCAAGAAATGGTTTTAGAATATCCTGATATTTTATCGAAAAAGTAAGAAAATTTCCTCTTTCATATTTCTTGGGATGATAATGGCACGAGATATCGGTGGTGGATACGCACTGGGGGGTCGTGGGAACGGGGGTAAGGAAAGAATGGGGGCTTGCAAACCTCTGCGCAATGTTCATGATGATTGCATCAGGGGAAAAATTCAGTTTGAATGTAGCGGTCATCAATCATAGGCGCGCATCCATCTTCATTCCGTTCTCTGGAGTGAAGGAAGCAAATACTCGTATTTCATTCCAATTCTTTGGCCTAAATTGCTCTCTATTTCATATCATTTGTTCCATCACAATTTTCTATTGCTTTTAGTTTTAACACATCCCTCGTTTACTTAAAAATATGTTGCCTTCCTTTAAATTTCTCTGACTAATCAAATGAAAGGGTTGAGGCATCGTACGTGAGTGACCTTCGTCAATGATGGAGCGCCGTAGAGTTTGGACCCAGAGCTAGTCCGATTGCTCTTCCCGCATTTATCCCGAATGCATTGTTCTCTCGTCTCCCTCAACAGCTATCACTACCCCGATCCCTCCCTCCACGCTCTCCGGCTCCTCCCTATCCATCTTGGCGCCACTTTGTGCGGTAGGTACTCGACAGCGGCAGTGGTGCAGCGGGTTGTGACACCGTACTCAGCCGAGAAGGACACCATACATCCGCGCGGAGGATGAACGTGTCACTGAGGAGTCGACACCGTCCCCCGTCGTACGACGCCGCCTCTCTCCCCTTCCTCGTGATTCGTGACGGAAGGGAAAGGTGCCCCTCATTTCTTCCGTAATCACCCGCACTCCCACCTTCCATAACCCCGCGCTCCATCGCTTCACCAACATCCCAGTCCCTTCTACTCCTTCTGTCCGTCCCGAGACTCCCGTGCTTGGAAGTCTTCAGTGCGGTCGGAGGCATATTGTATCAGGTCACTCCCGTTTGACGGATTCTATGTGCTTAGGGTCCTGGATAGGGATAGGCGCGCACTTTGCTACCAATCGCATTCCAACAAAATCAAAATGGGAATAGACGAAAGCATCCCTAAATATTATTTCAAAAAACAACATTTAAAATTTTGCTTCAACACTCAAATTATTACATAATGCATGTAAGTAGGTATGCATGTAGAAATGTTTCCCAGAGGTTATGTGTGAGAGGAATTTTATATTCATCTATTCTGTGAAGCATCACTTGAAAAAAAACACTCAATTTTTTTTGATGGTCCAGTGTAAGAGTAGTTACGACTCACGAGAAGAGTAGGGTAGGAGAGGAGGGTAGTTAGAGTGAAGAAATGAGGGAGTAGGATATAAATGACCGAAACAAAAGGCCAGCAGATGAACGATTGGTGAGGGAGCAGGAGGTGAATGTTGCCAATAGGAAGGAAGGACAGGGATGAAGGAAGTCGTTAAATAGCAGAGGGAGGCTGTGTAGAGAAAGAGAGGGGAACAAGACCTGTGGGTCCGTGGAAAGAGGTTTGATTGAGATGGGGAAGAGTGGTAGAATGGAGAGAGGATTGAGAGAATCGGTCGTGGGTGGGATATGATTAATTCAATATATACGACAATCATACAATCCCAGATAAATCTGTCTTTTTAAAGGCAAATACATTCTGCTTCTAATGTTTTCAGTTGAGGTGATGTGGCTGTGGGAGAGGAGGTAAGAAGGAAGGAAGAAAGAGGACAGGTTTAATCCATTGTAGCAGTTTTCAAAATTAAGTTCATCAAGGGCAGCATTTCGTGGAACTGGAAGAAAGGCAAGCAGGGAAGGGGATTGTAGGAGACTGACTCTGTGCGAATTTCCAGAGAGTTGATGCACTGACTAATGGAAAGGTAAAACCAAGTCTGCATTTTTAGGCAATATCGCTGTTCGAGGAGCAAGGATATGCGTGAAGGGATGGAAGAAATTTGAGAAGAAAGGAGGGAGTTGTTGAAGGAGTGAATATTTAGAGAATAAGACAAGTGGGAACTTGAGAGGAAAACGTTCTTTATTGAAGCGTCCGGTAATTTTAAGGACTTCACCACGTTTTTAGGATATCTGAAAGTAACCGATGGACATTTGTGTATTTTTTTGGCTGTGGTTATGTTATTGACTATAATGGAGAAATGATCTTTTGAGAACGGCTTGGAAGAATCGAACGACGGGGAAGTAATGGGTACAGAAAGAGAGAGAGAGAGAGATTGCTGTGGTTACTTTTGGGAGGATTGTCTGAGTGTTTACGGATTTTTTTTTGCGTGGAAGGAATTCCGGGTAATCGTTACGGAGGAGAAAGGCATGGAGACTGGAAATAAAAATGTCGAGGGAATCACGGTTATTACAAATGCTGTGACCTCGGATGGACAGGGAGTAGGGAAGGGAGCATTGAATGCGTGAAGGGTGGAAACTGTTGAAATCTAAGTGATTTAGTGTGATGGAATGTTTCACATGATTAGAGATTTTTACATTTGGCAATGAAAAACCTCCTCTTATGCTTACTTATAATATGTTTTCACAAATCTTCTTAGGAAGGAGTGATTCTTAAAAACGACCGCGTATTTTCTTAAAAAACTTTCCCCGCGGTCGGCTGAATGTGAAGGTGACTCCCAGGTATATCTTTTGAATCCTCGACGAGCTTTGCTTGGTTTTGTACCAACTTTTATTGAAACCTGTGAACGAATTATCGCTTCTCTCTCATATCCTCGAATAAGGAACATTATGCCTGTTATTATATTCAAATCCAGAGAGTAGCATTAGTTATCAGGGAAGGCGACCGAAAGCTGAGGTCGTTTACTTGATTTGTTGTCTCCGTGGTAAATTTACGGACTTAACGCAACATTTTCAAAATGGAAGAAGTAACCAGGTAATTCCACACGAACTTCATTAAAATAGGAGCTAGGGTTTTGAAGTTGGGCATCATGGGTGATGATGACGTCAAAATCTAGGTCGTATTTTATTGAAGTTCGTGTAGAATTACCAGGTTACTTCTTTCATTTTAAAAATGTCATCGGCGTAGTTTGAAAAAGGTAGGAATTTTGATAGAGAGGGTTTTTTGGGAATAAGAGATGGATGGAGAGAAATTCGGCGTAGAAATTACCAGCCTACTGTTAAAGAGAGGAACCAAGGGGTCACAAAATTTAACGTCCCATCCGATGGGCAGCGCATTTCACTTGAAGTTTGCGCACGAACAATAATTGATATACCTCTAAAAAACCAGCCAGGTTTCGAACGTAGTTTCTAGTGTTGGGAAGCTAGCTCACCATTCACCACTTTAACACAATCTTCTTTAAATCCAGCCGCCACGCCAGCTCTTGATATATTCTAAATCGTTTGATATATGAACCCGACATCTCTTAGAAATTTCCTTTCTCCTTCTCCCGCTTCAAACATTTCCCACGACGTCAATGTCATATATAGTATGTTGATTTCGACTCCTTCCACTTAAATGCCAGCGACATTTTTTTCCGTTCCCAAGGCAGGAAAAAACATGTCGTTATATGTATATTTGTACGTGAGGTCGCTGTGTATTCTATTTTTATCCGAAAAGTGGACACCTTTCGCCATGGGGTGACCAAAAACATGTGAGATAATGAGAAAAGGGGTTAAAGATGGGGACCTTGAACTCTTTCTGGAGGAATAAGGGGGCCTGATATCTCCGTGTTTTTTCGGTTGGAGCGTCGAATTGTGAGGGCCATTTCTACGAGACGGTCGGCCCTTCGAGGAGGATGATTAGATTGTGACGGCACGCATGCGATTGTCGCATTCTTAGTGATTTCATTGTTGCGTTGAACACTAATTAGGGTCTCGGTAGGGGAAAGCAGTCACGTGATAATTTTCACGAATGCCATGTTGGGGGGACCGACTGGTGATATACTCACCGAAACTCATCGTTCCACGTGGGAACATCAAGGTCAAACAAATCATTGCAAGGGCATGGTACGCAGTAAACAATTTAAACAAGGACATGTGTCGACAATTCATTCTATGAAATTTCCTTAACTTCGCTTGAAAAATTTCTCAAAGCAATAAGAAAGCTGGTTGCTCTGGCTACGTAGCCACATTAGAAATTCTAAACGTTTTTTTCATGATTTGAATCGCCAAATACAACATAATTCCCTGATTACCGATGGAATCTTTTTAGCTTTAACTGGTGACCAGTCCTTTTGTCCTCCCTGTGTTCCATAAAGTTCACGACGCTCATGTGTTCAGATAGGTTACTTTTGTACTCTGGGAATCAAAGCAAACCGTTGGAATTTATAAATATAACACGAGCCAATTTTACTTTCTTTTGTCCTCCTTCACATAACTTGATTAAATACAAATACGAACAAGTAAATCCGCGAGTTGGGGCAGCATATTTCTCTTCGACTCTTACGCACAGAGTCTTTTAAGTATTACGTTAACATATCGTGTTCGGTCAATTTACCGCAATACGGTCGCCAACGGAGGGAAAAATTCGAGAAAAGAATTCAAACAGAGAACGAACACGTTTCAAGGGCTTATAAAGTCGTACTGAATTGGTATGCCTGGATTGCATTCCGTCCCGACCGGAGGAGACCCAGCCTACCCCCTTGGTCGTAACCATATCAAATGAAGATTTAGACCAGATGATCCAATGATTATTAATGCTCTTTTATCATCAATACATCCCGATCTTCCTTTGCGCCCGGGGTGATGGTCTGGGATACATCATCAATGCTTAATGAATCCGCGAGCAAGAGCAATACTAACATGAATTTGCAAAAATTAACAGCTTCTCGGGAAGTTCAACAGGTGAAACTCAAAATTGGGATGGATGTAATCAAGAATATTGGGTATTGCTCGATGTAAATGCTTCATAATGATAAGTCCCTTAGAATTGTGCAAAACATTTTCATTAATATTTGATAGCATACTGTTTAAGGTAAAATTTGGATGGACACAGACTTAAGACCTCTACATTATATGCCTAGCGTAACAAAACACTCTTCTGTACACCCTTCTTCAAATCTGCATTCTGCCTTCACTCTCCCTTCATTCTGTCCAACATCCTTATCCTATTCCTTATCCCTTCCTCGTTTTTCTAACGTTCTCCCATCCATCACAGTCTTCAACATCTCAAAGCTAATCAAAACGCCCTCAATCTATTTTTCATGCCTCCTTTTGATTTCTCCCAGCAATCTTTCTCACTTCCTCTTTCGTTTTCCATTCCGTCCATTTAGCTTATTCCATCCACACATATGGAATATGGATGGACATAATTATTACGTTCTGTAATTTAAATAATTCCCAGGCATGCACCGTTGCGTTGACAATTTGGGAAAAAGAAAATCTTCGTCATGTTGGAATTCAATAGCTGCAGACACTAAAACCTCTGAGGGATTTTAAGCTAATGCCTCCCAGTGATTCAATTACAGGAATAACGAAGAAAAATGTCAAATGACTACTCCTTTGTGCT
Organism: Hetaerina americana; assembly: GCF_022747635.1. Taxonomy (NCBI): domain Eukaryota; kingdom Metazoa; phylum Arthropoda; class Insecta; order Odonata; family Calopterygidae; genus Hetaerina; species Hetaerina americana. Next base: position 46,467,345 of record NW_027287538.1, on the reverse strand, counting down.
CGGGACTTTATTGGAAGACCTCAATTAACGAAGACAAGCACATAACAAAACGGTTTAAAAGAAATACATGGAAAGAGAACGCCTGTGCTCCTAAAATTTAATCAAAGCCTAACTGAAGCATTCAACTCCGCAGTCAATTTATATTACTTGACAAATATTTGGTCTGGAAAGTAGTGGATTGGAAAAACCTTAGATCATAATTTGTTATCAATATTTGAAATATTTCGTTCTTGATGTGGAATATTGATAATTATAACAATAATTAAAAGCTTTGCTAATTAATAAAGGACATGGTTGCCCGTAGGGTATGTTGGATGTAACATACTGACTTGGAGGGCTCTGGTTCGATTGCAAGTGACTCTACCGGTGACAATACCCTTAGCTGTGCTATTTTCCAGAAACCTGAAGACAGCAAGGGTACGGGAATTTTAATTTTTTTAATTTTTGGACCCATTTGACCAATGGTTTCCTGGGTCCACTTTTATTTTACTTCACAGTTAGTTGGGGATTCCTTTGAATCTTAGTTCCCCTTTTTACAAACAATAATGACACATAAGGAAACAACATACATAACAAAACAGACAAAAAGACAAAAATAATCAGACAGAAGGAAAGTTTTTCTAAAATTTTAACATCTACAGGTGCTTATATAAGTTGGGAGTTAAACTAATGATAAACAATTCAAGAAAAGAAAAAAAAATCACTCAATAGACATATAGAATACATTGCTACATTTTACACAAAATTTTACACAAAATATTTCCCAGTTAGTTCGCTTGTTGTGGTTCACTATTTGCTAGTTTTCTTATTGCAAATTTTCCGAGCAGGTTATTGTTGTTCTTTAGGCAGAATTTAATCATTTCCCTAAAGCTCGTTAGCTTCTCTTCCATACTGTTCCATAAGAGTTGCCGCTCTGTCTCATAGAAAACACAATCCTCCACTCTGTGTTCTGCTGTGTCTTCTTTTCCACAGTTACACAGAGGGGTAAAACATTTCCCTATGAAGTCTAAGTAGGAGTTAAAGTTTCCATGTCCGGTTAACACTTGTGTGCTTGCTGATGTGTGTTTAATATTTAATTTAATCCGGTCACCTATGTTCGGAAATATACGGTGTGTTTTCCTTCCCTTTTCTGTTCTGTTCCATTCGTCGTTCCATTCTCTATGTGTTTCCTGTCTCAGTAGTCTTTTTAATTTTGATATTTGTACTACATTTTCTGCATCTAACGAGAGGTTGAAAAACTCTATATTTAATTTTTTCCTCGATTTGTTTGTAGCAATTCTTTCCCAAATTCGGTATTTTAGAGGTGGAGTTGCAGCCACTATGCAGAGTGCGTCGCAGCTCACGGTGGAATAGCTGTTGCACATCGGAAGTAGGATAATGGCCGCCCCTTATTACCTTCAGAGTGTGTGTACGTCATGGCTTTCTTAGTATGGGGAACTATTGACTCCTTCCCCCCGCTTTTCTCCTCGCGCTTTCCCGCACCTCTTCAAAACACGGAAATGGCGATGGTTCGGGTACATAAACACATGCACAAGCTGGGATAAATGCCGAAAATACCCACCAGACTGTTCCGTTTGTTTTCCCACCATTCGACCGCCCCCAGATGATAGTGATCACGCTCGAGGTATTTAAGTGTGCGCTTTTGAACATGTGCCCGCGCGCGCGCGCGTGTTCTGGGACACGTAAATACACTTTCTTCCGATTCCCGCGGGCGGAGAGTTCAACGCTTATGAGCGCCTCGAGAAGCCATTGGGGGAACCGTCCCACACCCCACATATAGTATGCCCCACCAAGCCCCCGCGAAAGAATTCCACTCCACAAACCATGGATCCTAACAAACGGAGAAACGCAAACGAAATGGCTCTTTGCAAAATTTTGAATGCGGAATCGATTTATTCGAAGATCGAATGGATTGAAAAACGGGGTGAGGAAGTAGAAAAGATTTTGTTTCTTCCCCTGCAAGCGGAAAAGGAACGATGGGACCTACGAAATAGAGACACTTGAACACACAAAGCACATGACCTATACGATTATGAGAAGGAGAGGAGGGGATATATGAATAGAAAACGGAAGCATTTAAATTGTATTCCAATAAGAGTATCCGCGAGTAATAATAGACCTAGAATGAAAACAACTTCAATGGCGCAATGAATAGACTAATCGGAAGGAAAACATTTCTGAACGCACTACATCATAACCAGTAAAGCAAACGTTTGGCCAAGTGCACAAAAGATAATATCCTCGTAAATAGAGTAATTATGGAATCAGCATTGACTCTTGTGCCCCAAGTGTCCTGGGAGCCTAAATGGCATAAGAGATAGATGTACATCTACATACGTCTCGTATTAGAGACTGAGATACGGCTATTATTGGTTCGTGACGTGCTATGCTTTCATTTAAATCAACTGGTGCACATCAGAAAGGAAAGAATAAGACCAAGGTTTACACGGGAATACACTACAATAGATGGAATAAATTTTTAAAAATCTGAAATGAACTTCCATCCTAATGACCATCTACGCCACGAGGAACCACGATGGCGGAATATTCCCGGGGGCTTGGATCCGCCAACCGGCTGAGAGAAGGGAAAAGGGAGGGGCGACCCTGACGGAAGGATGGAGAGGGGAAGTGAACACTGAAGGAAACCTGGAGAGCGGAACGGGAAGCAGTGGTGGAACCCAGTGGACAATGGCGAGGAACTTCAAACCTCATGCTACAAACACTCGATTAGTGATAATGGAGTGTCATCTTAGGTTTCTCTAATTACCCAACGAGCCGAGGAATTAGTAGTTTCCTACTACCAAGCCCATATTCTCCTTGAATCGCCCCGGGGGAGTTCAAGAGAATGCGATCTGAGGATCGTAGGTGCGGAATGTGGCACTCTTGCCCGGTGGCTGTCGCAGACGTAATCATACCATCCCCTTCACCACCTCCATTTTACCCCCACCAACTTGTTGGGGGAGGGGGATAAACCAGGAGGTATTGTCCCTCCCCCAACCTATTGGTCAGTTTTGAAAGTAAGATTCCAAGTCCGTCATCATCATCACAAGTATTTGATTCCTGATTGGTTTACTAGCCTCATTAACCCTTCTATATTCGGTGTTTATTCCCTCACCCCCTTGTAGCTTCTCTGTTTTGCATCCTTCTTAATTTGTGCCATTACTTGTCCGTTTTTCTACCTTGCCTCGTTTTTCTATCTTTCGTTCAATTATTTTTCTTGCTTAAACGAGATTGTACAATACTAATACGAGATGGTACGATCGTACAAATACGAGTCGTACTTTGAGACTCATGGTATTCTTATATCCACCTAGTTCGTCTTTGCCGTACAGTTCTCCATATGGTCCTTCCCTCTTCACTACTCTTCGATATACTTTCTCGTTCCTCACTTTGTCGGTCCATTTAATCTTCAGCATTCTCCTCCAGTATAATGTTTCGAAGGCTTCCATTCTTCGCTGGCCCACTTTTCAAATGCTCCATGTCTCTGATCCATATAACGCCACCTTGTCCCTATACTCCATGCGAACGTTTTCACGAACTGCCAACTTGTTCGCAACCTCAGGATCATTGAACTTAGTACGTGGATGCCTCTTTTCAAGATCACCTTCTTAGGTTTGCTAGATATCAAGTCCACGGAAAGGATGAAGGGATGATTTTCGTACGTGGATCCCTTCTTGGAGAAGTGGTCTCTGTGTTCATTTTGAAAGGGCTAGAAGAACTGAGGGTGAGGGAGAATAAAGCAAAGATAAGAACCCTAGAGGTGAGAAGGGGATGGGCACGTGTACTTCTGCCAGTCGCTTTTGCTTACCTCATTTCATCCCATTTTTTATGCTCTATTCCACTCCCACCTTCCCCCACTTTCCACGCGATCCCTCTCAGTTGACGCGAGAGTTGATTTTTTTTCTAAATTTTCTCCACGTTTCATGGCTCCTTTTCTGCTTAATTCATTAACTCACGCGGAAGTTTTGTTTCAACATCTTCATCGGTCCGGGAAATAATTTGAGGCGTTCCAGTCGTACGACCCACCGACCCACCCACCCTCCCTCCCTCCCCAAAGTGAAGCCGGCCGTGATTTATTTGCCGACCTTGAGCGAGAGCGTAACACGTGCTACAGAAATCACCCAACGGATTCGAAATGCATTATCGAAGCGACCGACCATTCTCTACGGCCTTCGGCGATGGTTCGATCCATCGAGCACAGTCAGTCATTCTTCCCTTTGGGCTACGAACCATTCCGACACCAATCACTCCTTCGCTCTCTCATGTCTGATAGTTACAAATTTCCAAAAAGGGCGGGGAAGAGATGCGGACCCCTTCCCCAAGCGAGACCCCTTCCCGATGTACCGGTGGGTGAGACCCTTAAACAAGCAAGCAGCACCTTCTGAAACTATTGTGTCACAACTGAGACACCGTACACGCCATTCGACTGTCCAATGACCGCATTTGACCTTTCAATAATTCTGAAGGCCGATTCAAATTGACCGTAAGAGCTATGAAATTTGGATTTCAAGGATATTGGTGAGAAAATGATAGTTCAAATTCCTCCCCAAGAACTTGACGTAACGCGAAAGATGGCTCATGTTCATATTTTGTGAGTTTTAAGTGACTGAGTTCCCCAATCACGTGGGAGAACGAGTTCTTAAGTTCACCAATTGCATGCAGTCATGAATGAAACTCGAGCGCCACAAGTGACAGAAACGTTCAAGCTGATGTGAACCGGCTATTTATTCAAAACGGGTGGCGAATTTATTTGAAATCATGAGAGAGAACTCGTTTCTTTGCGAATATTTAATTAATAAACGAGCATTGATAGACATCCACTTTTACGTATAAATGTTCCTCTCATTACCATTATTACGACTTCAGTTGTTTCTATAGCTAAATATATTGTCCCTAGATAGTAGATAGTCCCTAAATTGGTAATAAACGGTTTGTCACCAATGGTGCACTTAAAAAAGCCAAATCTCGGCTCCGGATGGCTGAGGTTCCCACACTTGCGGCAATTTGAACGACGCACCGATTTCTTCGCACGCTCACGGCTAAGTTACATTGATTTTTTACGTTGCGTTTCTTACGTTAACATCTTACTTGAAATCTGAACCGACCTTTAAGACTGTTCCTCTCACGTTCACCGCTTTAAGGGACGCAGGCATCGGATTACTTTCAGCGATAACGACCGGGGGGAGTGGAAAATTCAATAAAAATACGAGAACTACACAAAATGACTAGATGATGACTCTTATTTTTTGTGGATCTTCCTAAAGTAAAAAACTAGTCTCCTTTTAGAGTAAATTTTCCGAATAAAAATTAGGTTTAGGGCATCCTGATAGTATAAACCCTAGAGCTTTAACCCTAGCTATTTTTTTCACCCTATTTTGGTAACAATTTTCAAAAATTCGTATCTCACTCCCATTATGACAATGAGAGTCCTATGGGGGCTAATTTTTTTCGTTTTTTAATGTAAAATCACGTGACACAAAGATTTTTTTTTTCAAATTTTATCGGATGAGTGAAAAGTTTTTTACTTAGTGATATTTTCAATCGCTCTGGCGTGTTTTTTCGCCCCAGTTACCGTTCTAGGGTAAAAAAGTACACAAATATGCGAAAAAAGTATATTATCGAAGTTTTTTGTGTCATTTTCATTTCCCAAATAGTTGTGTCTTTCGTTGGCCCACCCAATCTATATCCGTAATACTCTGACTTTTCTCCATTGCCGAATACGACAGACGTTTTTGTGACTAACTCTTTAATGAAAGTCTGGCACGGAAGAAATATTGCTTGGAATCAACATTTCTAGACACATATGTACGTTGAATTGAGAAATACCATGCTGATGTGGATTCATCGTCCGGCCCGAGCTGGTAAAACTTAGGTTCGAGATGGCGCCCCTCAACCATCTCCCCTCCTGACGTCCCTCCTTCCCAGGTTCCGATAGACGAACCGGTAAATTCTTTGTCGTCTCACCTTCGTGAAATTTTCCAAAAATTCCGTAAATGTGTGCGAGTCACTTGGGACGAACCGATAGCAGGACGACAGGGGAACAGGAGTATACGTATAGGATGGACTTAAGTCTAAATAGTTCTAAAATATGGGAATTCACTGGAATGATTGCACATCAAATTATTTCTTTGTGTTGCGACTTTAATCTATTTTTAACTCGAGGAAATTTCATTCGTTCATGTGCTCGGCTAAACCTTTCGTTTGCTGTTAGAATATAATCTGAATGGATTTCTCTCTCCGCTTGAACTGAGGCCTAAAAATGTTTTCCAAATTCGAGCACTGTAGAGAAATTTTCATCGTCCCGGGAGGACGTTGTGATTTTAGATTTCGCACTCTGGCGCTAAACGATTGTCAGTTGTGAATCCGGTCGATGGTATTGGAATGAGAGAGCGGGGAGCCCTCTATGATCTGGTTTTGTAAATATTCGCACCCAACGTAGGAGAAGATATAAGTAGTTCCACCGTTGCCCGTCGACAGAACACGCAGCGCTCAACACGACGCCGCGTGGTCGGGAGGAACTCACAGGTGTTTTGAAAATTAATCATGAGGAAAGAAATAGTTGCTGTCGTTTTTAACCTTCGCTCTCATACATTTGCATACATTCCTTTAGCCAAACAGCGATCAAAACTTTGCCGACGGTATCTCGAAGGAGAGAACGGAATGCGATATAATTAAAAATTGAAATTGGGAGTTTTCTTAATATTTTTCAATAATTTGATGTAATATCCTGTTCTAATGGAAATAGCCGAGGATATCTTAATTTGTTATTATTGTACTACTATGATTCATTACCTAATTTCATTAAATGCCATTCAAATGTCGTGACATTCCTCCTAGATTCATTCATTGTTTAATTTTTACTCGCATGTGCGAGCAGCAGGTTTGTTATGTTTTGCATCGTTCTCTGATATTTAGGGGTGGTATCAGGATTGACTTTAGAATTTGAAGTTAGGCGAAGGTGGAGGGACGTGATGTCACAATGTTGTCTGCGGGGGGGTTAGAAGGTCTCTAAGCCAATAATGAATGTTGCATTTTTTTAACATAAAATTAATTCAAATTTTTTAAGTTTTGGTAATTTAAATAAAATGCTTTGGGGCAGATGAAAGGAATATTATAGAATATCATTTATAATTTATCGATATCACTCAATAGTACGTAAAATGCTGTGCCAGAAGTCGGAAGTTAATCGTGGTGCGCTTTTGATCATAGCAGAATGGATGTGATGCGATAGCATCTACAACTAGCCCTCCTAGACTTTAATAGATCGGCGATGGATTTTTATTTCCCTTCATTTTATCCCGATGATTGAATATACAGGTACAATTTTGTGTCATAATCGGTCCTTTTGGTGCCGTAAGAAAACTCGGGTGCTCGGTACAGATTACGGCTACGCGGAGGGGCATATGTCTCCCGATAACAGTGATTTTCCGAAGGAGCGACGTCGGAGATGCGACCGATGACTGAGAGGGAGATAGGGAGGGATTCGTAGAAGTCACATCGGACGCCTCGCACATCGGGAATTACCGCGTGCGTATAACGCACTAGTATAGGTCGACCCCTGGATTCTCCCTTTAAAATTCCGTTTTTTTTCGCATATTTCGTGCATTAATTATATTTTCTAGTTTTCCTCGTAATCATTAAAGTCTGCTAATTTTTCCCAGTAAATTGCTTAAGATTACAAATCGCGAACTTTTTTTGTTGAATGCATACATTTCAAGTAATGTGGTACAAAAAGGAATATCACGTAAATTATTCTATAGTGTAGATGATTTTCTAATGCATACCATTTTAAATGTATAATTGGAATGTTAATCCCAAAAAATTTTAAATTGTATGTATTTGTATTTTTCATATTGTTTTGATATTTTGCATAATGTTTTTTTATTGATATGAAGTGTAAAACATGTATTGACAAAGGCATGCATAATTCTATGCTTATGTTGAATGAGTAAATTGAATTGAATTGAATTTAACAATTTTGACGGAAGTTATCTAGTTGTAAATAATCGACATTTATTTCGGTCATCTCAATCTTCCGATATTATCGAGCATTATCGTCTATTGCGATTTTTTACTCTTGCCGAAGTACTGCGTTAATCAGGCAACATTAGCGGCAGTAGTTTTAGGGGAGATCAAAGTCATTACGGCGACGTCATTATGTGACGGCAATGACAGTGATTTTCGGAATGCGACCTTGTAGAAATCTAACTCACGTCTCAATTAAAATATTTTTATGACTTACTATAACTACATTTTTCGGGTAAAGGTCAATCCATGTATTTTTTAAACTAGATTCTGTATTTCATGGTTGACATATATATGAATAAATATGATACTTAGATATTATCCTCGCTATAGTCCCTCCCCCTGGTTCTAAGGTGTCGACAGTCTCTCTATAGATGGATAGAAGGGATAAAGACTTAAGACTACAGAGTGCGGTCATCTTAATTTAAAATAAATTCCATTCAAGTGCTCGCTATGGAGTGTTGATGGGGTTGTTGTTCAGGTACCAGTCATTCACGCATGAATATGTACTCCAGCAACACTAAACGAAATAGTTGACCTTTATATTACAATTAAAATGTTCTTACTGTTAATTATCAATTGCTCACATGTTGTGGAGTTTTGACCGTTAGCCATTTGATATTGCGGAATTTGACTGAGAGCTAAGGGGATTTGCGCCATTAGAGATTGGTGAGTAATTTGGAAGTGGAAAGACTTTCAGAGAATGAAGGAAGGGTTAGAAAAACCCTCCGTCAGTATTGGCCCACACTATTAACGATAGGCGCCAAGGGGTCACAAAATTTAAATGTACCATTCGACGGACAGCGTGCTCCACTTGAGATTTGCTCCATCCAATCGGCACCCCGAGTAGGGTTCGGGTAAACTCTGAAAAATGCTTACACCTCCTGAATTCGAATCCGAGCATTCGGAGTAACAGTACATAATCCACCGGACCATTTAGTCTCCTTTTATTAATCATGCGAGGGATGTTGACCAATTTGTAATTTTCTTTATGGCATTAATAATATCCTTAGCAGTTTTCAGTAGGTATGACTGCTATTTTTATTTTTGTGTGGTTATATGAATTGATCCCTAGAAAAGGTAAAATTTCTCCTGTTAATGTATGTTACAGGCGTTATGATTCGCATAACTGTTACTTAATATAGCTCAAAGTACTCTTTTAACTGATTATTATTAAGTCGGCAGGATTAATAAACCTGGCACATAAACCGATCTCAATTAGATACTATTGCAGCGCTAAAAAAATCAAACAATGTTCGGTGAAATAACTTAAGATACAGAGGCACCTTTTTATTTAAAATTCTGAGGATAAAACAAGTCTCCCTCGAAATGCAAAGTTTTTTAACATAGGTTACAAATAAACCATCTGGGACGCGAAAAATTATGAAACATATGATATTACTAATGATGATTAAGAACGAACGTGACTTTTTATTGCGGAACGAAGGCGAAGTGGATTTCTATGGAAAAGCGTTAATCTGACCGGCAGGCCGAAAATGGCATTGAAAGTTTTGGTAATCTCTGTATTACCACCCGGGTGGCGGCATCGTTCCTACGAGTTAACCGGGAGAGACCACTCGTCCACCGCACCCGGGTGAAGGGGTCGACCCCCGCAAACCTCCCTCTCTCATCCCTCCCTCTCACACATAGAGGGGCGGTGAAGAGGCAACCCCTCCCCATTCCAACCTCCATTCTCCCTGACCTTGTCCCAAGCAGTCGGCATTGAGGCGTCCCCTCGCTCCCTCCCTACCCAGTGCGAGAGGAGGAATGAGGCGAGATTTCGTCGCCGCAGCCAGGAGAGGTCTTGCCGCTCTAATCCCACCCCCTGGCGGTGAAAGCACCCCGGCGGTGTGACGTCGCACGAGAAACTGGAGCGAGCGCAGTTTATACGAGAGTGACGTCACTGTGGATTTCCCGCGCGAGCAGTCCCGCCTTAATTCTCTGCATCACAAAGTGCGGTCAATGTTCTACCGTCCGCGATCGTTGGCATTAAGGGCATACTGGTATTAGAATAGCAAAATCTGTAGAATTATTGAAATTGATAAACTGTTGCGCAAGTTACCTTATGGAAAAATAATAATTTTTAACCGCATTTACAATGGCCAAATATGGCGTCGGGCGTTGAGCTAAATTCACTTCGTAATCCAGAGCATTTGTCCACACTCACTGGGAGCGAAACTCTGGGGGCTCCGTTTCACAAATATCAGAAAATCATTCCGAAAAAAATCTTCACGAATGCATTGATGTAAAACTTTCAAAGTGTCTCATGTAGTGTAACTCAGGCAAATTACAGTTGCTGCACCATGAGCAGATTTTGTGCACACTAATAGCCTAGTCGTAAAACTGACTTGTTAATTTGATTAAATATCTCCTGAATGCATCTATGCTGGAATCGAGCACCATTGATTCGCGTCCCCCCCTTCCAAGAGGCATCCGGAGGGGAATGGGAACTCCAATAAGGGGTGAGGTGTGCTGATTGTGCACCAGGGGGTGAGATGAAGGTGAGGGTGGGGGTAGGAGATTGAACTCCGAGCGAAAGCGTCCACGACACAAGTAGTATTATGATGACGAATTAATCCTCCGAGTCAAGGGGATCTCGAGATGGAGGCGTTGTGCTGGACTGAACGGCGGAGGGGAGAGAGGGGGTTGAAGCGATGGTCTCAGTGTCGGCGTCGCACTGATCCGGACGCGGTGTTGCACTCGACTTCGAGGGATGTCGGTAACGTTTGCGATTCAGCGTAGCCCCCCCCATTTGCCCCGCAGCGGTCCCTGGTCCAGAGTCCGTTCCACCCCTCCAAAACCCCGCTCTCTCCGGATAACATGTCACTCCAACGCGGAAGTATGTGCGCGTCTGGGGTAGGATGAGTAGACGGCGGACACAACTATTGGTTGACGCCGTCGACGGTCCCCAAAGGCCGCCGGGCATCACTCCCTCGATTACTGTCTGCTGCTCGGCCTTGGCCCCACCCCCTCCCCCGGTGTGCGTTTTTCAAGGGGAAGAGGTCGAAACTTTAATTTATTGAGTTAAAGTTAAGAAAATACAAAAAATATAGACAAAAACTCTGTAACTCTGCAGTTAATGTCAAATATTAAAAAAATTCCAATTCTTCTCAATTCCATGCAATAAAAAATATTGGAGAGATTTTTCAACAGATTTATTTCGCAAAAGAACATTATCTAGTGGAAAACTTACTATTTTTTCTGTTTGACCTTCATCTCAGCCTATAGGAAATTTGTGAGGTTTATCGTCAAGAAATTAAAATATACCACTTATTTTAACATTACACAGTAAAGAAATAAATTTATACAGAACTATTGCGTACCAAAGGCAAAAAAATGCGTCACTGAAGTCAATTTTCCGGAGTATTCCTATTATTAACCAATTACCGCTTTTTCTTTGTCTCCCGATTTCGAATCTTGAAATTTTTCCAGACCTGCTTCGAGAATCTCTCTGAATATGAGTGAATAAATGAGTTAAAAGTGACCTTATCTGCTTTTAAATCAATTTTCAAGATATGAGTGGCGGAAATTTCAGCTCCTTCATTCTTTAGCAGTTTTCAGTCGTGTTTGTTGCTGGGAATATATTCCAAAGCCTTCCAAGTCTCCCTTTAGATTAGGAATCCCTTCGTGGGCGCCAAAACCCCTTTCTGTCTCCAGGGATGTGGGCGGGAGTTGTAAGAGCCATTATAGCATTGCATATTAGGTATTTTGGGGAAGATTATTTATCACAAGGTGGAGAGATGAAACTGGTGGTTTCTTTTACAAACGCCCGTTAACCATGTAGATCTCGAAGTGAATATAGGAAATATTCTTTTCGCATATTTTTAACGAGATTTTAAACGAGCTCGAAAACACAAAAACATTCCGATGAATCTAATCTGGAACTTTTTTCAAAAGATTACAAAAAAAATCAAACGCCAGATCGGCTTTCGTCATATTCATATCTCAGCTCTTATCGGGTTTTATTATGACTCTAATTGCGACCTTCAGTGATTTCAATGGCGTACATGCATAAAGTCGTTTTCAAGAACTTGTAGATTTTGGAATGTGCAAATCTAACAATATAAGCATTCGTATACGTGAGGTGTTTTACCGTGACAAAACGCTGCGTCTTGCAATACTTCTCTGTACTCTTCTGTAGGTAATCTTCTTCTTCTGTTCCAGCGCCTATCTATTTCCATGTGAATGAGTGCATATTCGCCATATGGCGAGTTTTCGTGCATGAATGAAAATGTATAAACATATATATATATATATATATATATATATATATATATATATATATATATATATATATATATATATATATATATATATACACACATATACACACACACACATACGCACATACCTACATATGCACACATATGTATGTATATTTATATATATATACATAAATATACACACACACTGTATATATATATATATATACATTCATGCACGAAAACTATATATATGTATGTGTATAAATCTTTCTTCCCCGCACCTCCTCTCCAACATGGACCGGATACTCAAGTCCTCTGCTACCTCGAAACCTGCCTCGAAAAATTTCGCAGAAAACTTTTCTGCCTATGTTTCTTTTCCAGTTTTCGCCAATGACCTATCCTTACCTCTACAATTGGCTCAATAGATCCCGCCACCACCACCCCAATATATTTACAAACCTGTCTAACATCCCTTTACCAGCTCGTAACCCATCGGAATTAATATTAGAACATAACCTATTCATCATGATAAACAAAATAAACGAAAGATGCACCGTCATTTTATGTTTCACGTCCCCCTGAGCCATCAGGTGGTGCTTAAATATTCAGGGCTGTCATGACCGTTGCACCACATCTAAAGTTAAAAAAAATATCTGATATTATTCTATTCTTATTTATTTCACATTACTTAATAGTGTTTGTTCATGGTGTTAGAGTATGTTTGCATGTATAAAATCAAAAATATTTGGTACTTCAATTCATATTATTTTCTCTCCATAAGTGTTCAATGTATTTGAAAAGTCATATTTGAAGTAATTGTAAGCTGAGGCATATTCTGTCTTTTGTTATTAGTTTTTTAAATAGGCATCCGATATTGGCGCATAATAAAACGATCCATTTACTGTTAAAAAGTTTAACTATGTATATTCTACGCTACATCATCTATGTTTTCATTTTTAACCAGGATTTCTGTTGTTTTTGAGGATTTTTGTGCACATCATTTTGTGTTGATACTGATAGTCAGTCCATATTTGATTATTGGTTCAACAATTACTCGTTATGCAGCCATTATTTCACTGCCATTTACAAAATGTGTAATATGAAATATCTGATATGACGCCTAAATTTACTATTTAGTTTTTGTATATGTTCTTTAAATTGACACCAGTAACGATTACAACAAAAATGTATTCATAATTGGTCTGTGAGGAAACAGCTATGGACAAAATCGTAGTTTTTATCAATTATTTAGCTCAGGTTTCGTCGAAGCGAAATAAATATACAACTTTTAGAAAAACTATCTGTGATGAATAAATTATTTGTTGAACTTCGCGAGAAAAAATTAATTTTCCAATTTTTATTTTAAAGAACACGATAAATGTAGAATGATGTTGGTAGTTGAACATAATAAACTATAATAATGCATAAACAGCACATGTTAACAGCACTTATGACAGATGGAAAAAACCAAGTCCTCAGTTTAAATATGAAAGGACATTTCCGAAGATCCCAGATTAAAATCTAGTTACAGTTTAGTCAGATTCTATGATCACTCGTGGATTGGTATTACATGTGGGGTGGAGTGGGATGGGGATGAGTCCTAATTGGGCCGTAAACTCATATCTATAAAACTAGACATGGAATTGAGATGAAATCTTTGAGTGTTTTTTTCGAAGAGTGATTACATAACGGTAGGTCCACATATCGAGATAGTGCCGTTATTTTTCCGCCAAATACGAAAAATGAAACATCATCCTCCTCAGCAACGTCGGATAGGAATCACAATGCAAAGATTATTTATTCCTCGATCGAGTCTTTTCTTGCGGTTGCGTGCTGTTGCCGGCCACTATTCACTTCGGAGTTTACGAAAACCGCCTCTCGATGACGTCGGCGAAGATGGGGCGGGTGGTGGCATGAGGGGGGGGGGAGAGGCGCGTGGAGGGATGGATTCCACTTCTCCCTCTTCCCCCCTCCGGCCACTCAACCCTTTCCCTCTCGAGATCCGTTCTCGATTTGAACTGGTCGCGAGAAGCGGTTCATTTGAAACGGGACATCTCACTCTACCCGCTCCCTCTCTCTCTCTCTCTCCCCCTCCCAATCCCTCTACGCACGCACGCAGGGCGTCTTCTCACCACCCCCTCGGAAAAACACGTTTCTCCTTGCCCTCTCTCTCCCCTTCCCCCCCGCAAAAAGACCTCCTCCACTTAAAAACTCTCCTCTCTTCCCGTCGTACACAGAGTCGAGGTGCGGCAGTCGGAGGGCAAGCATCAGCAACAGCTCGTCGTTGACGCCGCCGACGACGACCACTCGGGTCACCAGCACCAACAGCAGGAGCACCAAAAATCGTTGCCCTCTCCTCCATCTCCTCCAACCTCCTCCCCCTCTACTCCTTCCTCGCCACCATCCTCCTCGTCTTCCTCCACTCCTCCTCCCGCGACTACACAATCCTCCTCATCCTCTCCTCCTCCGCCTCCTCCTCCACCGCCATCCTCAAACGTCTCCCCAACACCGCCCGGGGAGATGGCACCGGCCAAAAAGCCACCTTCGGTGCACGAGGTGCAGCCGCTCATCAAGGGGCAGGGTGCCGCCGTGGTTGTCATCGATGGTTCGGCGGGGTCCTCCAAGAGGCCGACCGATGGTGACTCGACGCCAAAGTACAAGAGCGTGGATGGACGTCCAGAGGAACCGGCGCCGCTTCTCTCCCCCTTCATGCGGCAGGTGAGTCCAACGACCGTCCTGGGGGGGTACATGACTCCTCCTTTAGAAGTGGGAGGGAACACGGGTACGTTCCTTCCACCTTGCCCCTCATCAGTGTGATGTTTCACGGTCCGAACGCACTGTTTTCGCATTAAAAGTTCGCTTTCGGTGTCCTACCAATGAGGCCTAGACGTTCTTGTAGTCCTCGTGCCTTCCGCACTTACTTGTTGGACTGTTTCAGATCGTGGACGAAGGATCTGGAGCATCTCTTCCCTTCTTGTTCTCCTGAACAAATCGAACTGTTTCCTTAGTTGGTTTACGAGTGTTTGCCACAACGTGTTGTGTCTCAAGCGCCACTGGATCGCACCAAAGTGGGGGATGATCGTAGGAGAGAATATCGGCTGCTATCAAGGGGGAAAGAGGCAAGCCCTGTGCCGAGGTCGACGTCTCTTGCACTCATTAAAGCTCCAGGGGATTTCCTCGACCGCAGTGTACTCCAAGACGCAGAGGATTGGGTTAACCAAGTGGCTAGTGGCTACTACTATATCCTTCAAATACTGAGAGCTCGGGTTCGAATCCTGGGGATTGGAGATTTTTTCTGTGGTATTCCTATTCCTTTTTTGAGGTGCACTGCAAGTGGAGTACCCCGTATTTAGGACGGGGCGTCAAACTGTGGGGGTCACATGGAACCTTTTACCGTTTAGAGGTGAGGTGACCTCGCGGGAGACCCTTGCGAGAGTCCGCAAGGGTCTCTCGCGACCGGAGGGGTTGAATCCTGTTGAGAGGTGTATTCGATGACCAACTCCGACTGAAAAACCTAGTCGTGTAGACTTTCAGTGCAGCGCAGTGAGCAAAACCTCAAAAAGTACGCGGGCAACGAGGTGGCTTCTTTATTTGAAGAGGATTATTTCAGTTCGAGATTGATTTTTCATCCTAAAATTGGAATGAACATACGATGCGAAGTCAGTTCTTGTATTAATGTCGTCAGTAGAAATCAAGTAGTTAGGGGGACCTATTACATATCCTTGTGGTACCCCGGATCTTGCTTATGTCTTTTAGGATTTATAAATCATAATTCTGTGTTTATAATAACATTAAAAGGAACCAGCCTTGTTCACTAGTTAACCAAGCACATTTTTGTTAGGTAGATAACCCCCCCGCCAGGGTTACGTATACGTCTCTCCCCTAGAACACCGCAGCAACTTGTGAATAATATTTGGTCAACTCTCTCGAAACCACAGTTCAATCATTCGCGGGTAGACTCTTCGGATTCGGCCTCGTTAGTCCCTGTACTGTTATCCCAGCAGGTGTGGCGGCCCTCGTAAATTGGGCTGCGCTTGGTGTGGATTTTATCATGAAGTCACTTGAGGTCCCATGTCTCCAGTGCGGTTCTCGTCCTCCCTCCGCCTCCTCTCACTACTCCCCTTCTCTCCCTCCCCCACAAGTCCATCTCCTCATCCCCTACTCTTCCTCCCATCTCCCTCCTCCTCCTACGTCCCTCTTCCTCCTCTCTTGCCTTCCGCGACCCAAAATTGCTTCTCCGCTTCTGAAAGTAGAACTTGCCGATATCAGAACATTCCCAGTGGTTTTCAAAACTTAAAACGCCGCTCTCTCTCTACGGTATTTGTTCAGTGCTAACGATTCATTATCCTCCAGCTTGTGTTTGAACTGGGATCTTCAGTTTTTAGAGTCGTAGGCAAGATTAAATCTTTGATTCTCATTAGACTCGTCAAGAGTTGAAACCGTTTACATAACGCGAAATATTGGTTGCCACCTTATACATTTCACACCAAAAAAATTCCTTGGTAAACAAATACTATGCTAACACATGAAAGAATATATTCTCCTACCATGAAGCGTACATATTTTTAATATCCAAGTTCACACATTTAATCAGTGAACTCAAATAATTTTTATTCAGTACTTGCAAATAAGGAACTAATACATTGAGTAACTCCAGCCAAAAATGTTATTTCCTGTTATCCGAAAAAAAATGCAGGAATTCAATATCTGAGGAGCAATGAATGTTCACGTATTAACCGTTGTTTCAAGTGGAATTTTTGGAAAAAGTATGAATCGAAAAGTATGGGAACCGTGAATGTACGGGTCCTCCATTTCGTGTTATTCCTTTGTATGTTATGTGGTTTATATTGTGATTGCTCTATTTGCGTGCCATCTCTCTAAGTATACTTCTTAGCTTTTCATATTAAAAGCAATGAATTTAGAGGCAGCTCCTCTTATAAAATTTAATTTAATGTGGTGGTTTTTTGCAAAATTAACTATACAAATTTCCTGGACGTTTGTGCCATAACTATAAATATTTTTTTAAGAGGCCCAACTTAATTACAACTATTTATAATCTAAAATATATATTGAAATATTCATCATCCATAGTTATCAATCAGAGGATAGATTTTAGCGACTCTTCTAATTATCCTGTTTCCGGTAAATCTCTACACTCCATCATACTTAATTGTAATGACATTTTCCATTATTTACTTTTCATTTTAATGCTCCACCTTCCTTTGCAACCCGTTCTCCCTGCTTCCATCGGCTATGGTATTCAGAAAGCTATCGTGCCCCAATTTTAGTATTAGTTTGTTCTGCTATTCTTTTAAGTTTCGTTCCCAGGTTTCTCTCTCCAACTACTCTTGTAAGTGCTTCTTCATTACATACTCTCTGTATATTTTGTTTTCGTTATTCTGCATTTAAATCGCTTCTAAACACATTTTTCGCGAATACTTGTATCGTCCACGTCACAGTTACCTAGGCAAATAGATTCCCATTTGTTAGTTTAAATGAATATTTCACTCATGTTTGGACTAGTACCACAAGGTGTGTTCAGGTTCTAAGATCCGCAATTATTTTGGCAAAACTGTTTATACCAGAATTCGCAACCTCCTGTTGCTTCTCAAGAAAGTCTCGCTTCATTTAGATGGACACTTTTCCAACAACCTCACTCCATGGCCGGCGAGGGTACTTCAATCAAATTGGACCTTAATGTCCAATTCTCGGGTACGTCACGTTACGACCTTAGACATTCTTTAAATTGTCACACGCACTCACTAACGCACATTTTATACACACACATCCATAACACCATACCCTTATGTCTCTCGCTCAAATAACAATGAATCTCGTTATGAATGGTGGTGCTAAACTACGCTGGTAGGGAAACCTTAGGACACACTACTCTTATGCACAAAAGGACACCATTTCAATTACAGGAAACACTTCTTACTCTAGGAAGAGCTAGACGAACCTTGTGCACTGTGCCATCTATATTTTCTACGTTCAATCACATCCTTCTATGAATATGTATACTTCCAGTTGCGAGAAAAACATTTGGTGTTCTTAAAACTTAAAGGTATCTCGTATTTACCATTAGCAGTCGTTTTGAATGACTGTACCATAAAAAAATTCGTTTTGAAGTATGTGCAAAACACTTTCACGCGTCAAAATCACTCTACACTGAATAAAAACCTCATTTCGCGAATTGCACGATTGTGAGTGTAAAGGGGTTAAAACAATTGAACGAAAACGGGAGTATTATCGCCCACTGATCTCAAACGTCCACGAATAATTTAATGAGTTTCCATTCGGTGCAGTCTCACGACGTAATCCATTCACGTCTCTCAACCTTTCGTTAAGTTAACAACTCTCCGTTGAGTGTTTTCAAATCTAAACCAGTTGGCCCTCGACTTCCGCGAACGTTGATAAACCCGAAGGACGCCTGCATTTTCTCTCAAAATAGACACGTGATCGCGTTGCTGTTCGCAACCGCTCGAGAAGAGCGAGAGGGTCCAGAGACGTGTGTATGGTGATGCGAAGAATTCATTCCAGATGTGTGCATAATGATAGCCTTACATTCCATGACCGTATAACTGCCATCAGACACTTTAATGTCGCAATCGCACTGCGATCACACGCAGCATTATCTGGATAGTTCGCAGGAAAGGAAAACGGAACGGAGGGCACTTGACGGAGAAAAAACGCCCCCGTCAACATTTGCCGGCGTGGGTTGCCTCCCCTTCCATTCCTAGATTCCCTGACATCTCGTCATTCCACCCTAGACTCGGACGTTCGCCCAGCCATACGCAGAAAACCCTTCGGGACGTGAACAGCTGTACAAAGAAGTCCTCATGCAGTAGAGTACCGTGATCGTTCAGATCCTGATAGTATCTTAACGAGGTGTCCGGAGCGAAGTTTTGGGGATAGACAGGAGAGCGAAATAGATGCATCTTACTTTCTGAAGTAATGATAGGGCATATGGGTTCACCAACCTTTCTGTTGTGATTGTAAACTATTGTCGGCGTCCGGTATGTATCAGTTTATTGTCTGTAAGTTCGGAATCGCAGCGCGTCCTCTTGTCCTAGGATTCCCGCTCTAGGGTTCATTCTATTCTTTGTGGTATTCTGAAAGTCACCTCTGAGGTGTGTCATGGGGTAACACCAGACAAGCAACACCAAATATTAAGTTTTTATTAATTTTTAGTTATAATGCATATTTCTAAAATATATCACATACATTATAAGTATATGGACATGCGCTACGGTATGTAAGAGATATAAACTACAAGCATACGAGAGTAGTTGCAGGTAATAGGAAGGGCAATAACTAATTTAGATGAGATAAATTCAACATACATGGCTAATAAAATTGAAATTATAAAAATCCTTTACGACCCTCGTATCTCCCTAGAGAGTTCGGATAATGTTATTTCGATGCCTAATCCTTCATTTCATTATTACATAGGACCTTGCAAGCTAACCCCAGGGTGTGTGGCAGAGGGTGATAACAAACAGGCTACTTTTGACCCAAAATACTTTTCCTGCCTACCGTGGTTGAACAAAGTTTTTCTGATCGTTGTCGGTCATGGGAAAAATGATATTTTAAATCATTCTGTTCTCCATTTAATCTCTCTAACATTATTGATGTGATCTCTCCTACTGCAGTACAATGGGGCTAATAATACATTTTATACATCAATGCGAAATAGATACCCTTCCAATTTATGCAAGAGATTTAATCCTTCCAATTTATGCAAGAGATTTAATCTGTAATTTAAACTTCGCTCCGTGAGTGATTCCCAACCTAGTACCTACAATTATTTAGATGAGCTACTCAATTCAACACAACTTTTACAAATCTAACTCCTCTGTCCTACCCTTATGCATCTTCTATAATTGTGCTATGGGATTAGGCTAAGCACCAAATCTCCCCTCTCTGTCCATCCGACGCGAAATCACCGCAGGCGCAAGTGAGATTTGTGCGGGCCGGTGACACCTAACGTAATCGCGTCAAATGAAGGGAGTAAGCGAAAGAGAGGATCGACGTTGGGACGCGAGTCGTTTCGACCGGCGAGGTTCAACCTTCAACCTTCCACAGAGTCCTCTCTTACGAAGGAGGGAGTCGTCTCCCTCTTCCCCGTCCCCCCCACCCCACCAACTTCCCCTCCGAACGTGCCCCGGGGATCAAAAGGTCTCGCGTGACGTCATCCGACGGACAATATTCGAAGCTTCCGAGCCTCGGTTTAGGCTACCTACGTTTTTCATTCATCCAATTTTGCAGGGAAACAGACCACTTTGAGTCCTTCAACTTATTCCAACTTTCACCGCTTTTGAGGTGGCGAGCGAAAACTGACGCTAGTATTCCATCATTTGTTCATCTTCTATCAAAAAAAACAATGAACGGGTCGTCGTCTTTCATTACTCCCGGCAATGCCGCGGGGGCATGGAAACAGGATATGACGGCGATGCAAAAACTGAACGCAAAAACCGTTGCGTGCAAAATTTGTTTTAATAGGATAAATTGAGCTAAGGGCGGTCCATCTGGAATCTGGGACTCAAGTGCCAATTTCAAAATGTCGACTGGTAGACCGCCAGTGGATACCTCTTAATAGTTCACTTTCTCTCATTCTTTTTGGCCTCGCAATTAGCATACCTACGCGAAATTGGAGGTGGGCTTCGGACCTTTCTCTTTTCGGACCGCTGCCAGTAAGGCGTCAAGGAAACTTGGTTACAGTCGCCACAACCTTCATTCACCGCGGTGTGTGACTGATTGAAGGTTGGTGCGTTAGGTGTGGAGTTCAGTACATCTCTAAAGTATATTAAGCCCTGAGAGACTCGTGAAATTCATTAATGAATTGAGTATGGTTGAGTGCATTAATGAACAGGGTATAGGCGAGGTCATCGGGTTCTTAGGGACGCGGTGGTCAAGTGCTTAGAGCGTTTGGCTGCCGACTTGAAGATCCGGGTTTGATTCCCCTCTTTAGGCACCCTAATTTCAACACGAGCGGTCTGATATTTTGGATATCAGATCTTCCTGAAAAACCACAGGCGGCACAGGGAAAGGAGCTGACCGTTATTAATCTGTCAATGTATGAATGTACAGTACGCCGTTGGGTTAAGTACTACTAGCTGAGCTCTGTTCTCACCAATCAAAACAGATTTCGGGTTGATTTCTTTGGTTAATTAGGTTGCTTATTATTTCTTGCGTATTTTGTTCTAATAGATGTTTTTAAGGCGTTATATTACTTCAAAAACATTACCTCCATGACCTAACTTTTAACCTTTTGATGACCAAAAGAAATTGCAATTGAAATTCATACAATTAATAACAATGCAGATGGTTTTCCTTTAATATTCCTTGGAATTGAAAGCCTGTCTTTGAATCACGTCACCCTAAATGTTCTCTCTATCGCGATGAAATGACGCATCTGTTCCCTTATAATCGCACATATTCCGTTAAAGAGCAATGTCTAAAAACTGTCAAAGGTCACCGGATAAAACCCGGCACTTTTCGTATGGAATGATCGAAACATCCGTTTATGGGAACTTTTTCGTTAGCTCGACTGGAAGGAGCACTTCCTCCACCCCCTCCCCCCCCCCCCTAACCCTCCATCTTCCACGTTCATCTCTTTCGTCATCCCGGGCAATTATACCCTCGAGCACTTAAGGGAAATGTCATTACCCTTCCCCGCCGCGGATATATACGTTCTGGATTAGAAATCAGGGAGACGTGTCCCTTCCTCCCCGCTCCCCAGATGTGAATTACGCGAAGAGAGTGGAGGTTTATTCGCGCTAACAGGACGCGATCACGATCTCCGACGGCAGCGGCACGACATAAAGAATTGGGGGAGGGGGGGTTGTCTACAAAGCTTTTGCAGAACCGCCAAGACCGCACCCGTCAAGCACGCCCGAATACCTCACCCGATTCCTTTCGAATCCATGTCGGGACACGGGAGCAACACGCTTCGCTTCCCTCGACAATTGACCCCGCGAAAGACATCACCTAATGGGGGTTTGAAGGACTCTTTGAGATGTGGTGACGGGGGTGCGCGATATTTCCCGGCAGAAGTCCGACTTCAATATCTCAGAGTCCCATGGTAATGATTTACAAGAAACTAATCGAAGGAGCGACAAAATGGTGACGGAAGCCGCCAGGCCGTCTGCCAAACAGGAGCACACAAGATTCAACATGCAGTTACCGCGCTATTTGCCATGGGAACCCATTCAAGGTTCTCAAAACTCTGCAGAGTGAAGCCGTCGCAAAGTCATAAAAGTCGAGCTCTTTCGTCGCGGAGAGGATATAATCTGCAATGCATCGTCTAGTATCTAGACGGAGGGAGGATGAGGTGGAGGAATGGGGAGGGAGGGAGAGAGAGAGAAGTAGGGAGAGGGAAGGAGGGAGATGTCGCCTGTCGAGTAGGTCAAGGATTTGGGAGGCGCGCACCAATTTTTCGACTAAGAACGGAGGGATGAGATTTGCGTATGTATCCCCTAGGGGCATCAAATATTTCCTCCCTTCGTGATCCGTTTCCTGATGGTGGAACGTAGCTCGCAAATTCCTATACGTCTCATTCACCCCTCTGCTCTGCTCAGCTCTCAACCCCATCGCCGCTCGAGGCTCTTCCCTCGCATCTCCCCTCATCTCCGCGCACTTCGTTCCGCATCTCGGTCAGCTGAATGCTTCACGCGTACTTTCACACACAAACATCCCGCGTTCATGCCCGCGAAAGTGAAGTTAATCGCTGAAATGATGCCCGTTCCGTTTCCCCGTGGACGACCACGCCTTGTGGTTTTGGCGCACGGATACATTGTGGCGTTTGGGGGAAGGGTATGGTGCACATTCTCGCAGAGCGGCACCACGCGTTAATCCCCCCCTGCCCCCACCCTACTCGGAGACTTCGACTGGCGTCGGTACAGGATTGCTCTCCCCTGGAGTTCGGATCATTGGTGGAATAACCTCCTCTGTTGTTATTATTTGCTTTCTAGAAGGATCATATGAAAAGTATTGGTGCATCCATATTATTTTTACATCTTGACGATAAAGGAGATGATGATGTACTACGAGGAGTTAGTGGTCAGAGATGGTCTTGGTGAGCACTCCCATGAGGGAGAGGAGAAGTCGTTGGACATGTTCTGAGGCCCGATCGCGTGTACTGAAGAGCATAAGTTAGAATAGCATAAGGACGTAAAGGGAGGGGAAAATTTACAGATGAAGATCGAGGATGAACTACAAGAAGCATGTGATTGTAAACAGTCGATAAGAGGAGCTGAGGGGGGAGGGAATGAAGAGATATGAAGGAAATATGAAATAGTTTTGAGAGGTACTACCAAAACTTTTCTCGGGATTTTTATGTAACCCGTAAAGGTGACAGAATGAGGGTCCGTTTTCTGTCCTCTTCTCCAAAAGTTGGAGTAGTAAACGGAATTATTCGCGGTAACAGTTCGAGCCAAACGGCCTCTTCGACATTTTTGTTTGTTCTCCAGTCAACGCGGTTGGAATTCGGGCTCGTTAGCTGAGCTCTGAATTTGCAAACCAAAAGCGGGAGTTCCCTGATAAGGAAGGCCGCGGCCTCCCCATCCCACTCTCCGTCGTCGGAGTGGGAGAGGATCCGTGGTGCCCGTCGCGTGGTGTGGACGCTCTCGGTGGTATCGACGCAGTGCCTTGGTGGCTGGAACCCTTTGGTGACTTCCCCCAATCGGGTGAAGGTTCTCGTGATCACTCTCCCGTTTGCGTTATACTCAAAGTGAAGGCCTCGGGGAAAATATTGTTCAGCGACCAACTGGTCAAAGTGCACAAAAGTTTCCGCTTGGGGGATTGCTCCGGGGTCGAGGTGGGGCGAGGCGACGTTGCCGGACCACCGAGAGGAAAGTCCGTGGAGGGAGAGAGAGTCATTTGACTCCATTCAGCCACGGCGCGAAAATTTACACGTGCCTAAACGACGCGATTGCATGTTTTCTCCGCGCAGAATGATTCGTCCTCGACTCGATAGTTAAAAAAACTGAGGAGGTACCTATGAGAAAGCCTAAGAAAACTGTTGACGTACGCTGATAATATGAATAAGCTATTGGTTTTCTCTATCTTTATCGCAAATTCACAGGTAAACGTTCTGATTCATTATGTCTACAATTATAGCGTGATCTTGGAGCTCATTCATTTGTGGATAATGTATCATAAACAGCCGAATTCTGTCTTGTCCTCTTCAAAGACGTCTGCTTGTGATAAAGTTGTTCATGGGACATTTGAAAAATGTAAACAGTTTTATTAAATCTCTTGCAGATAATACGCTAATCGTATTACGTTGCATTCATTGCAACACTTAATAAAATAAGAATTGGACGATATCACCTGAGCCATCTCTATAACATGGACTATTGATGGATAATTTATTTTACCTAGGTTATGTGAGACAACAATCACGTCCCCTTTTCCTCAAAACGAGATATTTTATAGAATTGCAACACTTGTAAACATTTATCAAGCATCAAAGGGAAAAATATAAAAAGGTATTATGAGACAAATGCTAATTCATTAATTGGAAATATTATTGACTATCTTAACTTCATTTTCCTTCATTAAGGAAATGTATATTGGTGACCAGCGTTGATGAAACAATGTTCCTTAAGTTGTAGCTTAATAAAATCAAGAGATTATTTCAAAGAACACTTTACATGTTACAGAAATATTTGAAAAGTATAACTTAGACGTTGTCATCATGTCTAATGTCCCCAAATGAATCAATAGTCTTCGTCGAATAAATTACTTTAAAAATAAAATAACAGAATAGGATGTTGTAAGAATATAACTACATCTACCTCTACAATATACCCCGCAAGCCGCCGCAAGGGCGAGTGACGGGGGGTGCTAGGTCACCAACCGTAAAAAGGAACAATGCAACATACAAAACAACAACATGGAAAATTGCCTTAAGTCAGATTTTATGTCCGTGAGAGATTTGATTTTAGTATAGTCCCTAAAGATAACTTCGATAGTAACAAAGGGAAGGCACTAAGATATATTATTAAAATTATCAATTTTGGGTCCATTTAAGAGCTTAAAGAATCATTGGAGGGGAAATAAAGTTGAGTGCAATCAGGAGATTCAATCATTTCAGCTGGCACACAAGTTAACATTCGAATTTGGTTTGGTCAAGAGGAGACACGCTTAAGGTGATAGACGAATGTCCCCAACCGCAAAATGCGTGCGAATACGCACGTATGGGATTACTGGCTGAGGTGAGCATGGATGTACGCGATCAAGATAGCGAACAGAAGGCCACATACCGTCGTCAAGCACTCGCTGGAAGTGGCCCTCGCCGGGAGTGACACGCATACGGAATGCATGGAGCGTCAGACTAACCACCGACTGGCCACCACGGTCTCCGGGGGTCTGTAGGAGGTTCTCAATGCACGTCTTGGCATTTTTTGACTTGACTTACACTTGTTTACCATGAATGGTTCAGCACACTCCGTTAACTTCCGACGCCTGACAAGAGGCAATAGTTAAGAAAATCAATCACTGTGCATTGAAAAAACTGTCTACAAGTAATCGGAGTTGATTAAAATTTCCATTTTAATTCGTTTTACCGAAATGGTTGACACGAAATGACGCTTAATAAAACGAATACATTTTTCGTTTTCATGAAAATTCTTTCTGGTTACACGAAAAGGCATTCTTTATCGGAGTTTCATATTCACTAGTTTCTTCGAAGGCAAGTTCTCCGCAAATCCAATTTAAAGTCCCCATATAGACTTTCCATTTACAGAGAAGAAGGAAATCTATTAACAAAATATTTTTATGGAATTTGTTAAATTTATTGAATATATGTAGGTGTTAAAAAATTAGTTGACAAAAGGATAACAAATGAGTTTGTTTTTCTTTTTGTGTTTATGCATGTATATAATATATATATATATATATATATATATATATATATATATATATATATATATATATATATATAAACACAACAAAGGCACATAACAAAGATAGAAATTCACACAAGGATAAATTTTAAATGGCACACTCACCTTGCTCAGTGGAAGCGCGAGGGAAATTTAATTTCTATACCTTACACTGAAGAAAGTCGTGCCAGCGAAAGTAATAATCAACCCTCGTGTGAGTTCTTCGTGGTAGTCCAGGGGTATAAAGCGTTGGACTGCTGACCGGAGGGCCCGGGTTCGATTCCCGGGCAAGCCTCTCTGGGCATCTGCAGCTCCACCCAAGCTGTGTTGTTTTTCGGGTGCCAGATCTTCCTGGGAAACCATAACCGGCACAGGGAAAGGAACTGGCCCCCCTACCCTGATATGTGGATTTCGCACGCCGTATTGGGCTTAGTACTGGGTGAACTCTACAATCACCAACCAAAGAGACCTTCGGGTTAATTAATGTGTTTATGGTTGCATATACATGATTTATATATATGTATATATATGTATATGTATACGTATATGTTTCCGAAATGAAGGGGTATTATTGAAATCTGCGCAATATATATATATATATATATATATATATATATATATATATATTACATATATATATATATATATATTTATTTATTTATATATATATTCTATATATATATATACATATACATACGCTTAAACAGATTCCCGTTCATCCAGTGATGTATTACACCATTCGGGTTTCTCCGGACGAACATTTCGCGCAGGCTCATACGAGTATATGTATGCTTGCCGCGACGCTTTAGTTTCCGGGAGAGAGAGAGAAGCATCCGATGAGACGGGAGCGGGTGCCGCGATTCGGAGGAAGGGGGTCGGCGAGCTGAGTCGCGTGGTGCTTGCTCTTCTCCGTTGCGAAACGAGGGCTGGAGGGAAGCGGGAGAGTTAGGAGGAGGGAGAATGGGGGGCGGGGCCCGCGATTAGATTGCTCTCCCCACTCACGGGCGACTCCGCCCTCCCCTCCAGCGCACGCGACGACACCGCCCCTCATTCCCCCCACCCACACCCATGCGCCCTCCCTCCTTCTCCCCCCCCCACTCACCCACTCCCGCGAGGTCCTTTCCTCATTGTTGCGCTTTAGGTTCATGAAAAAAGATAACACGGCCCATTGTTTCGATTCTTTGAGGAACACCAAAATGAACATGCATCTCCCGAGGAACGCAAAGCTATACGGTATACGGTGCCGGGTGTGTTGAGTAGTGTTAAACTTTGGCGATTATTCAGTTGCTAGAACATGGGTACAGTCATTTGAAATTCAAGGTTCGGTTTTCACTATCGCTTTAACTACAAGCTCTTGCATCGAAAACGTACGTTATTCTGCATTTGATACGTAGAATCTTCGTCCGTAGACATAGTCTCAAGTGTGCGTTCTTCTGAATATGACAATGAATTTCCAAAGATTTTAAACCACAGAGGAATGAAAGTTTACATTAATGTGCAGACTTGCAGTGTGGATACGAAATGAAGGGAAGGAGA
Source organism: Hetaerina americana (assembly GCF_022747635.1). Taxonomy (NCBI): domain Eukaryota; kingdom Metazoa; phylum Arthropoda; class Insecta; order Odonata; family Calopterygidae; genus Hetaerina; species Hetaerina americana. The sequence continues at coordinate 46,439,690 of NW_027287538.1, read as the reverse complement.
GGAGATAGTTGGGAGAAATCTAAAGGAGACCCTGGATTGTACATCATTTGGACTGATGATGGCGTGTTGAAGAATACGATGAAGGAAATAACACCAGTCACGCAAGGAAGACGTCGAGGAATACGCTAGGCGCATATTGGTCGGAATGAAGGGAGAAAGAAAGTATGTGGAATTGTAGGAGAGTTTGTTTTAGATTCGGATATCAGGAAAAGTTTTGTTAATCGAAACTGAGAAATTTGGAAGTCATCAGAAATCGACCTTAAACGACAGATCTCTATAATAATAAGCGAATCAAATTTACATATGCACTATTCCCATAACTTTCGGGTATTGCTTCAAGGAACGATCGTTGTTAACACAAAACGACTTCACTGAACAGCCGACTGCCGTATGTTTTTACCGTTGACATAATTCGTGGCGAACCGATACGTTGCGAACCTATTTTTGGAGATATCGTCCTTAATCAGTCAACAGTGGGGTTATTCAATAACCAAATAATAGAACCTTCCCACTATGTAAAATTTTAATTTTTTCCACCAGCTTTCGATGTACTTACATTCAGGACCGTCTGTAGCGCCACATCTTCTTCAGGTAAAGTACGAATTAATCTTCAGACTCACCTGAAGATGATATAGTGCAACCCAAATCTAGTCCGTGAAAAATTGTTATCTAGTGGTACAGTTGGAATCATTTAAGCATGATTTGGAATTCTAACTTATCACTCGTGAAACTACGAAATTCATGATGTTATCTTTCTTTATCTCGAAATTTTTTTCCTTAGTTCTTAAAGATTAATGTATGCAGTTCTTTTATTTGATTTAGTCAAGATATTTCCAAACCCAGCGTTGAAAAAAATCTCGCGCTTTTCAATAAATTTGTAGGCATTGAAATAATATTAAATATAGTTTACGAGTGTGACGGTAAACATTCAACGCTTGAGGGCATCTTACTTTCACACTCTCGTTTGAAGGCCGTTGGGTTTGCAAAGCGTTTTTCGCTGCCCCGTGCATGCATGTGCGCAATAGTTAATTGTCGCATTAAAATTTTTAAAAATATGTCGAACAGAGGAGCTAGATGATTGGCCGTAACTACGGTGACCTGATGTAGCCCATTTCGGGATATAATTATACCACATAACCACTGTTATTAACCCTTTTGATAGGTGACGGTAGGTCTCATCTATTACTAACCCCCATAAGGCGTATGAAATTCACGCATCAGGGTAGGGGGGCAGTTCCTTTCCTTCGGCCGCCTATGGTTTCTCAGGAAAATTCTGGTAACCGAAAAATCACCCAGTTTGGGTGCAGCTGAGGCCTTGCTCCGATGAGTCCCACAGAATTGAAACCGGGTCCTCCGGTCAGGAGCCTAGCACTTTTCTTACTGGATTACCAGGTCCATAATACGTCAAATACTGAATTACATCTGTAAAATTTAATCCCTGTGTAAATATCTGAAAGTGAGGACGAAATTTGTCTTAACCCTTTTAAAATCATTTAGTGTTCTTTACTCAATATATCTGTATGGACTATTTACTTTGCTGCGAGTAGGGTTCCTATACGTGACCATTACTTCAATAATGACAAAACAATAAGTTTAAGTTGTCAAAATGACATGAATTCGTAAAGTATGAGCATGTTTCGAAATTCACAAGTGAAAATAAACGGCACAATTATCTTCCACGAGTAATAACTTGATAAAATATAAAATAATACTTGTATTTCAATTTTTCTTTCTTAATATTTGATGATTTGACTATCCCAAGGTCCAATAATCAGTCCATAATCTGTCAATGATAGCTAAAGACCAATTACTACCCTGTCACCATGGTCGCAATCACCATCCTTCAAAGGCAAAAAAACTTACCTCAATAAGGCCAAGGCGTCACGCACACATACACACACGCAAAAACACATACATATACATATGTATATATATATATTTATATAATATATAATATATAAATATATTTTTATACATATATATACAGGTATATCTATATATATATATATATGTATATGTATATATATATACAGGTATATATATATATATATATATATATATATATATATATATATATATAAAGCATTTTATATGGTAGTATAGCAGTGTCCATCCAAAAGCTACTTTAACCGGTAGATTACCTAATAATAATAATAATTTATAAAACGTCATATATATAATTTCATCTGGAAAAGCTGATGTGAGAGATGTCTTACAAATTGCCTTTTTCATTTCCTTTTGCATCACCTTGGAAATGCGTCGAAGCTCACTTTTAGATACTTAGAATTAACCTTTTTCTAATGCCACGTTGGTTTGTAAAGACTTCTCTTCCAGAAGGGGTGCAATTTCATCAACGGATTGCGTGACCACTTCCTTCTCAGTTCCGCCATACAACTTCTACATGGTGCAGAGTTTAACTTGCACTGTCTTGCGAGGAGGGAGAAGTTGCCTTTTCGGGGTGGGACGCTGAAAGCGAGAGACGAATGGCTCAGTGGAAGTGGGAGTGTGGAGGGAAGATAAGTGGTGCGTGCGTAGCTGGGTTGCTTGTTTGTCTTGGTCGGAAAGTTGAGCCATCGGAATTCCATTGGAAAAGAAAACATTTTACGGGTGCATTTGAATTTTTTAATGATTACCAGGGGAATATATTTAATTGCTATTGAGGAAAGCAATCTTAATGGCGAATAACAGTTGTTACTCAACAACACTTCATCGAGTAACGTATCGTGTGATTAACCATATAATTGGATTGAATTGTGTTTTTAATCAACTGAAAATACACTTGAATGTATTATCGGCGGAAAAGCGCAAAATTGTTATGCACTAGAATCAAGTTCCAGGGATTATGAACAGGGTCTTCTCTTAGTCTTGTCTTATAGTATGAACAGTCTGGAAAACAATTGCAAGGGTCGTGTGTGGCGTGGATTGCAAATGATTAAATATTGATGACGACCTGTACCGGCATGAATTTCCGACTCGCATAATAATTAGCCACTGTACAGAGTCGACTTTTGATCGGTTAAATTGTAGTTCCATTGGAACATCTGACCACTGTTCAGAATTTTTTAGGGTGGCGAAAGAAAGAGTTTGTGTCAATTCACGAGAGAATTATCGTATAGCGATCTCCCTAAATTTAATTTTTGCCGTGGATGCGAATGGAGATGATGGATAGATGGACATCGTTCATTACGTTTGGGACAGGATCGAGTCTCTGAAACCTCCCGAGGTGCGAGCAGAGGATGAATAGTTGCCTCAAACGTTTTAGGTGCTGCAAGTTACTTTCGGCTTGGCATTGCTCCCGTGTTAAGCATATGGTGGTCCTCAAAAGGGCCTGCGAGGTGATTGAGGGTGTGTGCGCCACAAAGGAGGTGGCCATGAGCGTCGCACGTGCGGGTTTCCAGGCGACGGGGAGCCGTGATCGCCTTCGGTTCGTCACGCACCGTTGCCAAATCTTCATTAATTTTATCGTCCATTCGAATCTTCGAGCGTTTGTTCATTTTCCACGCTGGGATAAGCATATTGCAGAGGGGATTGATTAATCCATCTCTTCATATGGGAGTGGGATTAATGCATAGTCATTTCCCCCTCGAAGTGGACCGCGCGCTGTTCCGCGTTATGGTTCAGGGTCACCCGCTCAGATTGCCTCGACCCGCCCGCCGCCTCCGGGATCAGGAGTCTGCTTCACGGCCCCAGGCGCACCTCCTGATGTCCGCGTCGAGTGCTGCTATCTCTTGGGGGCCCCAGTCGCACCGTGGGGTATGGGTTTACGAAAACCTAACCGTCCACACCAACGAACAAATTTGAAAAGTCACGTTTTTAACATGTTTCACTCACTCATTCTGTTCGTAGGCTCGTTGATATCAAAGTTGTGGCGGCATTCATCGGAGCAAGACCAGGATATAAACTGACTTAGGATGCCGTTTTTGCGAAAAATCTCAGTTTTTACGTAAAAATGGTATAAGTATTATTATTTTTAGTATTATTTTATGACAATCCTTCTTTTTTTATTAAATTCTATTGAGATGTGGTCAAAACTAGTTGTGGGGGGTTGTATTTCTCTTTCATGTAGGTACTTGAAGAGCAATTTCCGGTTTCACGACATGTCCCAATGTCATCAGAACCATATATTCTAATCCTGTGGGGAGTGGCGCGAGTAGATGGAATGAAGCTCGGTGAGCCAATCGTCTCGCGGGACGTAAGGGGCATTTCACATTTCGGTGCACACTTGGCCTAAAAGTGATTAGTTCAAACTCAAAATATGTGTAAGATAGCATAAGCAGTGCCTTTCTTCATTATTTCGATAAAAAACTAGTTTTTGTCTCGACCATTCCGATATTTTTAGTGTGACTATCATTTCCGTTTTGTTAAAGTTTTGCCGTGGAATGACATTTCATGCATTTCCCTCTCACGTCTCCGGCTTGGGGGTAGACTAAGGTATATGGTTTGAGGGGGAGACATGTCATTATGCGTGCCTCTCTCTTGACATAGGAAGGAATGCTGTCGGAATTTTCAATAATGTGACAGGCTCCGATTTGTTAGTATTTATGCTAAATCAAAATAGATGTTGTTATTTTTTCACGATTACTTTCCCTTGAATAAATACAAAGTGTTTCGTAGTTAATAACGTCATCCCCAGGTACTATAACAATTAGCAATATAGACCTTTTTCCGGATTTTGAAAATAACGTTTTGAGTATCGAAACGCTTTATATGTTAGTAATGACTGAATATTGGAAAAATTAATTAATGGTTTTAAATTCTCCTTTCAATCTGAATCTGCCTTCGGAGCATTTATGCTGTACGGAGGGTAGTCGGATGTCATTGATTGATAAGCGACTTTGCTCAGAGGGGGCAGGGCGCTGGTCCCACCTTCTCCGCCTCAGAAGCCTGCCTCCGGGGGTGGCAAGGGAACGAAAGAATAGAAGGTGTAATGGAATGTCGCCCGAAATGTTCATTGACTGCCCAAACTGGCAAGTATAAACCGTCCCGATGAGTGGAATCTCACCTTTACCGGTCATTGTACGCAAGAAACGCATAGCATTGGAAAGAAGCGGAAGTGTGGTTTGTGAGGAGGAGAAACGTAAAACTAGGAATAAAATGTGAAACCTTAACTTAACAAGAAATCAAAGCCGACAGGGAACGGTTTTTCATAAACAAGTTCAATTAAAGTTGTCAGTATCAGTACTAAGTAGCAGAGAAGTAGATTAAGGAGCGCTAAATTTGTCCCTCTTTCTGCCAGAAGCTTAAACTAGGTTAACCTAAACTATGGCTAAGAGGGAGGTTGAGAAAGAAATGGAAAAACCCCTCACCCCTGGGGATGGAACGAGAGAAGGTAACGGGGAAGGGGGATTGGGTGTGTTTTGGCGACCTGCGCCTACCTTTCTCCCTTCGCGTTAATAGTCGGGTTTACCTCCCGCGGGAGATCTCCAACGATATTTCACGCACGTAGGAGTATATTGAGCGCATTTCTTCGACACGCGTTCCGTAGCGAAAAAAACTAATATCTTGGAAAATTGCCACGTTGCTATGTGGAAATCCTTCATGTGTGTGACCGTGATAGAAAAACACGGTTGAACACTGGTATTAACGTGCCACACGCTTACGTGACCCGACGTCAACATCGTAAGTCGGACACCTGCTGTTTCCACCCGTCAAAATTTTGGGCAGCGATGAACATGACAGTCGTGGATCAAAGCAGAGTTAACTCTGTCTCATCGTTTAATATTGGATACAAATCCTGAACGAATCAAATGTGAAGAGAAGTTATTTATTATTTTTTCAATTCAGAGGTTCCATTAAAAGAATATCCGTCTAATCAGTAGTAGGAAATATGAACTATCGCCGCTCAAGGTCAATAATACATTCTGACCTTGTTCTGTCGGATGAATTGCCACGTCCACACCCTGTCCTTCACATTGAGGAATTCGAAAGTTTAACCATGTTCACGTTTCCTTTCGCGCCTGTATTTATTTGTAATGAAAATATTGGAACTAAGGGATTACTCATGTGATTGAATTGAATTAATTTTCCTTCCTGGGTCGAAATGACAAGACCTTAGTTTTGTTAATTAGTTCACTCATTTAATTTTTTCTATACTCTCCATCTGTAATCTTTAATGCTCAGCAGCATGCTTAAATATGATTTTACGCTAATTCCGGTTCACAATACAATCTATTTCAATGACTGTTCCGAGTTTCTTCGGTTTCGGAGTAACATCACGTCTTTATCTGTGCACACACACATCTCCTCCACGTAGCCATTCTCAGGTCATCATCAGTTCAGACGTCCGACTTTCTTTCGGCTGTCCTCTTAAAACGAATTCAATCACTTCCTGGTGAAAATAATTCGTTTTTTCTTTCGTCTTGACCATTCACTGACCTGGTTCTCTCTGGATTCTCGGTGAATCATTAGTATCCACTTCTGATGTTTTGCTAATATCACTTCTTTATGGAAGTTTGCATATGCATGCGTTCATTTTATTTTTTGCTGGGGTAAAAGTGCAATTATAAATTTGAAAAAAATCCACATATGGGCCAATCTTTTGATATAATTAAAGAAATCATGCTTACAAACTCTTTTATGAGAATAATTTGAGCCATATTAAATGTAAGTACTCGTATGCATGGTTTTGGCTTCCCTGAATATAGATTAACATAAACATCAAGTGCCCTCGGGTGTCTTATATCATTAGTTAAACATTTATGTTGGAAATAAGCAGGAAATGAAATTTTCATCTCCGGAAGTTCCTGAAATTTAATAAAAATAATAATAATGATAAAATGTCTTTAATGGGGCGAGATTGAGACTAAATAGTCCATTCTTCTACCCAACCCCAAAAGATTTGGAGAACATAATTTGCCTCGTTCTTGAGCACAATAGTGGTCAAAAGATTTTTTTTAGACAGTGTAAATAATTATAGTTTTAACATTAATTTTAATGTTCATAAACGTTCATATTTTTCAAAACAAGTCATTGGTGCTGTGCCTCCGTTCTCGTAACCAGTGTTTCATACTGAACTTCCTTCCTTCTCACAGGTCCTTGCCGCCTCCGGCACTGTCATCGCCACCGTGAGCTCCGGAATGACCTCCGGCTTCTCCGCAGTACTTCTTCCACAGTTGTCACACCCGGAATCCAATTTTGCCATTACCATAGAAGAGGGCTCGTGGATCGGTGAGTTCCCTGTTTTTAATGCTTTCCGCTGATTTTAACGAAATATCCAGGGTTTGAGGGCCCCGATGAAAAACCCTGGAAAGACTATCCCTCCCTTCCCAGTATTCGAAGAAAAACTTCTCCTAAAAAGGATATTTTTTTTAAATTTCTCGACTAAAACAAATATATATTTTTTGAAAATTCATCAATAATAAAAACTATATTTAAAAAATAATTTTCCCAACCCTGGACATAAACTTGAAAACATGTGCAGGCAAAGAAGGTCATGGGTGTACGTACTCGTACGAATCTTTTATGGCTGTACACGACATGCCGAAGCGGCCCACATTCACAGTAAACGAGGAAATGACAGTGGCAAAAGTATCAAAAGTAAACTCACAAAGTTTTCATGAATAAATTTTGGTCCTGAAATCATCAGTGAAACAAGAAAAACTGAAATTGTCAGGGTTAACTGAAATAGATTTGTGTCACATGACTTTAAAATGCTGGTAAACATACCGTGAACTCTTACGTACACTCTTATTTTTCTCTTAATTACGATCAGGCCTGTTTAAGCGAAATTGATATATCTGTTTCGTTTTCTTGCTTTCAAATATTAATTATTAGTGTAATGTTCTGAATTCTTTTAAAGTCCAAATGCGTCCGACGTTAGTAGTGAAAAGGAAATTAGTTAACAAATATATTTTCATCTCCCCATTTAAGGGCATTTGTACTCATTTAGTACCAGATAATCCGTCTCTCTATTTGCCGTCGTAATAAGACTACTCATGGCTAGTTGGAATTATTGGGCTGCAATTCAGTTACCTCATCTGTATCTGCAGTTACTTATCTCTCCGTATTTTGCAAAGGCCTAGCCTACTTTTACAAGATGATAAAAAGGGTGGAGGAAGAACCGCTGGATTTCGTGGTTCAATCAAACAACCTGACGTTCCTAACCTTTCTTCCTCTCCTCTCTCCGCAGCCAGTACGGCCGCCCTGCCCATGGCCCCCGGGTGCCTACTCGGAGGACTGCTCATGGAGAAGATCGGCCGTCGTCTTACCATCATCCTTCTCTGCATCCCCTTCGCCATTGGCTGGATACTTGAGGCCGCAGCCCCCAACGTGCTCGCCTTGTGCCTCGGACGGGCCCTTACGGGTCTCGGCGTAGGCCTGCTCGGCGCCCCCGGAATGGTTTACATCGGCGAGACGTCTTCACCCGCCAATCGGGGCTTCCTACTCGCCTCCGTGTCACTGGCTGTGTCAATTGGCGTGGCCGCATCTCACCTTATCGGTGCCATGCTGCCATGGCGAACGGCCGCGGGGGTTGCCGCCGTGGTGCCGGCCCTGGCGGCCCTGCTCACCTTCCTCTCACCCGAATCGCCCCTGTGGCTGGCATCGCAGGGCCGATTGCGTGAGGCTGCCCGGGTTTTCCGCATGTTGAGAGGTACTGGTCCGGAGGCAGAGAAGGAGCTGGAGGCATTGTTATCAAAGGACGGTAGCCACAAGGCCCCGGAGACTTCAACGGCCGAGGATGGATGGTTGCGCCGCTGGGGCTCACTACTTCGGAGACCCTCGTTCATCAAACCTTTCCTCATCATGAACCTCTTCTTCTTCGTGCAGCAGTGGTGCGGGGTCAACGCCGTCACCTTCTACACCGTTGACATCTTTAAGGCAACTGCCTCCGGTGACGCGGGCGCTACTGTTGACGAGTACACGGCGACGGGCGCCGTTGACGCCGCCCGAATCCTTGCCTCCGTCTTTGCTTGCATTCTCTTACGACGCTGCGGCCGGCGGCCCCTTGCCATGGCCTCGGGCATCGGTTCCTCGCTCTCCCTAATTGCCCTCGCCGTCCTCCTCATGCTCAAGGCGCCCGCCTCAGCGGGCGGAAAGTCCTGGGACGCTGGCAGTGGAAATCTCTCAGCTGAAGTCAACGCGACCCTCGGTGGCGCTTCTTCGTGGAACCTCCCCGCCAACTACTCGCTGGTCGAGGAAGTGGCGGAGGAGGTGGCAGACGTTGCGGCTTTCGCCTGGGCTTGGGCGCCGGTTGTCTGTCTTGTGCTCTATGTGCTCTTCTCGACGACTGGGCTCATTCCACTCCCGTGGGTGATGACGGGCGAGGTGTTCCCAGTGGCGGGCAGAGGTTTTGGTTCCGGTGTCACCTCATGCGTTGGATTCCTCGCTTTCTTCTCTGTCGTGAAGACGGCGCCTGCCCTGTTTGCCTCCCTGGAAATGGGCGGCGCATTTTGCGTCTACGGCGGCGTGGTCCTGGTGGGCACCCTACTACTGCACTTCTGTCTTCCCGAGACTAAGGGGCGGACGCTGCAGGAGATAGAAGAGGCGTTCCAGGGTAGACGGCGGCGGAAGGAGGGCAGCGGAGTGGTCGTGTGAGACCGACGGCGTCAAAAACACCCTTCTCCTCCCTCAGTCTCCGCTCTCTCCCACTCCCGCAGTGCCCTTCGGAGGGCCATCCTCGTCTGAGCGGGAGAGATGGGGGCTCTACCAGGGACCACAAGTATTAATCGAGAGGATACTATTTTGTGCGTTGCGTGGCGGTCCCCGGTTGGATCGTGATGTGGGTCCTTCACTAGGGACTATTTATTTTTTGGAGACCTTTGACTAGATGGCCTGAAGGGGTCGTCACTTGTCAGCCGTTCCCTCGGACCTTTCGCGCTAGTGTTTCGCCTTAAATCGGCTGTCGATGCCTTTTCGATCTCCTCGTTCCCAGTTCTAGACTCATAAACAGGCGTTAGTGAGCCTGAAGGGGCCAGCGGGGTCCTCGGGTGTTACGTAGGGGGAAACCGAGGGTCTTCAATTGAAAATTTGTTTTTCACTTGAAATTGCTCAAAAGAGGCTAGATATCGCTTGAGAAATTCTTTACGTGCTCAATTTCACTAGGTTCTCAAGAATGCCATCGGCAAGACGGCAGCATAATCTTCTTCCACCTCCCTAATTCACTAAGTCTCCAAAGCAGTAAATCGACTGGAGAGTATTGTGAAATCTACATTCTCAGTTTCGTCTAGAAATATTACAAGTGGATTGGTTTTATTGAAAGGCGTACACTGCTGTGAATGTGGGTTCCGTAGTAGCACCTCGGTGAATTAAAATATTGCGTACGCTCTTGAATATTTAGGCTTTTCCAAGTGTTTATTGGAGAAATGTGGTTGATCTACCTCCACAAGATGTGCAAGTGCCGATAGCAAATTGAAGAGAAAATACTCAAAGATAAGTCAGATGAATAACAAGTAATCAAGTGTTTTGTATTTGTCGAGAGAGAAGGGATTCTCTCCGAAACAATTGCATTCCTAAAGCGGGGAGCACGGCACTGAACTGGAGGTCACTAGTTTTGGGAATGCCGTCGAGGTCATTGGTGGTACTGCAGTTTCGCGCCGACTAACGCCGACCACCGAAGACGATGAGCGCGTGGGAAATCATGAATGATGCCGAAAGAGGGGATCAATAAAAGTTATATACAGGAATTAACAGTTCACATATTTCGGGCAACTCGTTTATAGTATGCATAGAGCTCAAAGCTCAGTGGATGATAGCACAAGTATTTCAATAACGTCATGTAAGCAAAATAATTCAATTCCTCCCGATTAAATTCGTTTTGATTCCTTTTGCCTTATCCCCCTCGGGAGATTAGTCGGGGTCACGTCGTTCCTGGGTTAAGGGGAAAGTACCCCGAGTACTTACCTTTTATGACGAAAGTACGACTTCTCGACTCGGGCCTCTTCTTATTGGGGATGCCTTCATGATTAGCGGCATCCCCTCTCGTAATCCCCCCTCCTTCCATGATCTTGAATCTTTAGAGAGCGATTGTCGACGCCAGTGTCAAACATAATTGGCATCTACCTTTCCAATAAATTTTCTTGTGAACAATACGAAGATTCATAATTGTGTAAATAAGAATCTGTGATAGTTAGCATCCAGATTCCAGGAGTGGACTTTATTCTGTGATATCGTAGCATTAATGTGATTTTAATGACACTGTTCCTGGAGCATATTTTCGATAAAAAAACTGTCAAAAACTGTGCTTCACATTAAATTTCGTTTTCCAAATATAATATTACCAGCAAACATGGTTTCTATGAGAAACGGATTGTCAAAATAAACGATTCCCAAGAAATTCAGATTTTTCTTGAAAAATGACATATGAGAAGTACAAAGAACATTTAGAGGCTAGCTCTACCTAAAAGAGAACCATGAACTGATCATGCTCATGACAACTTGTTAGGTGAATTTGCAATGAAATCCCTTTGAACGCATATGTAATTTATTTAAAAAATCGATGAATGGGAAAGGCTATTTTGGGATTTTAATGGGGAATAGGAGTGTCATTCTTGGGAATACCAATTTTGCTGGTTTTGGACTTTCATTGGGGAAAAGATTGAGAAAGATGTCTGTCATCCTGGCTAATGATTTTCGTTAGAAAATATACGGATGGTTATTACAGCTCCGCAGGTCTCTGTTGAGACCTCAGGTATTTGAGTTCCCCGTCATTGCGAGGTGTTTTCGACCTGTTAGTTCATACCAACATATCCGTTGTTGGCTTGGATTGTGCGGAGCGGCCAATTGTGTGCCAATTCTTTCGAGTGCAATATTTCCCAAATGATGCGTACGGTCGTACAAGCGCCCTCTGTCCACCTTAGTCGGGCTTCGTATGCGCGATATTCATCGTGTTGCCCCGGGCGATTGATAGCTTGTCCACATTTCAATCAACGCTCGGGAATGGCGATGTCGTCCTGTCGTTAAGGACGATGATTGTTATTTTATACCTGTTTATATATACAGTGTAACGTTTTCATGATTGATTATATTTGATTTTTAATGAAATAATAAAAAATCTTTTTATCTAAAATTTCTTTATTTGTGCAATTATTTTCCTAGGAATTGGAATTTATATTTCAGAAACCAGATTTTTAAAAAAGATCAAGGTACTACGGGATATTACACGATGGTTACTTCAACGGTAGTCATCGAGAGATGGTCATCGAAATGCAAGACTTTTACAGCGTAAGAATATTTCTCCTTGACTAGGATCCCGGATCCCTCGATATCCAGCGGCTTGCATGGACCAAAACAGCTACCGAGGTGCCAGCCTACTATGTTGAATTACTAGTCGTCATAAAAGAATGGTATATTGGGTTCAATACTTAAGTTAATCGTAGTCATGGAAATTGCGCCTTAGTCCACGTGATTGAAGTCAACCTTTAAACCCAAGGGTGTATTTCTCTGACAAATTTAAAGAACTGCGGAAGATGCTGCAAGTGTTACTTCAATTAAGTCATCCGCTGATTAGTATCGATTGGAATCCGATCGTTATAGAAACTAAATCCCGATATCCCAGGAAAAGCTATTTTTTTTTACACTTTGAAAATATTGCATTTCAATGACCTGATTTATTGGATATTGGACCACGATAGGAGGAGGTGAAGCAAGCAGAAACCGAGCGTGGTACAATTCCCTTCCGGCATTTCTGTGAAGACTGCCTCTCTCTCTCTCTGAGACTCACCTATTCTTCCTTGAGAGCAGGAAGTTGACGGTGAGCAGTAGCACCACTCCCACCATCCCCGCATCACCACTTCGAGGGAAGGCTAATGTATTGCCCTTCAGGTGGTGCACTCAAGGTGTTGTCAAAGAACTGATCGGTATCACCTTCAAGAAAAAAGGTATCTTGAAAGAAAATGAGTTTTCAATTTTATTTTAATGTGCCTAGTCTGTGGGTAAATACATTCTATTTGTGTGCGGATAGTAATTAAACGTTCATATACTTCATTTTTCTTGGAAGATGTGACGTTTCAAAAACCAGAAAATGAAGATTTCTAGCATCGTTTTTTCGTCGGACTGCACGAGGTCAGTTGAATAATATTCGGATAGTGTGTCTTCCACGATTTATTCCAAGGTTGATATTGCTGTCTGTACGAATTGACTGAAATACCAATTACGAAATTTACATCTCCTTACACATTTTTATAGAATTCAGCATTTACAAAAAACTCAACTCGCTGTCGTGAATGTTTTACAGTTAATCTTATTTTTCAATGGGTAAAATCAGTAGTGAAAATGATCCCTTGATAGAAATAAATTAATTAAAGATGAAATTTCGGAGAGAAAAAATAGAGATATTTTGGTGCCATGTGAGGTGAGACGGAAGGTCATCAGGTTTTGGTTAAAGGATCGAAGTGACATTCATAGAGTTATACGTACATGGCGGATGGGAAGAGAGTCAGCGAGTGTTGGGAGAAACATTAAAAAAAGGAGGGAAGAACCGTGGTACAGAGCAGGAGACGAGTAGAAGATTATTAGAAGACGTATGTAAAAGTTGAACAGATCAATTTGGTCATTTTTTTAGGACTATATGCCAACAAATAATGAAAGAGAGGAAGATATATGCACAATTAATTAGAGGTAATAATTATGAATGCCCCTGGAAGGTAGATTTTGATGGTTACTGATGCTTAACGAAAGTGATTGAAGAACACAGTTAAAGATGAGCCAGGAAAATGTATTGATTGAAGTAGGAAAGATTAAATATAGTGATTGGGCCAGGAGATAGATAGGGTGAGGTAGTGAGATAGGGATTAGGAACAAGGAATTACCTTAAGAAGAAAGCATTGCAGTTCTGCAGAATAAGTGGTTTAATCATAACGAAAAGCTGGTTTTAACATCACAATGCACTTAGACATGGAAAATACCAGCAGATCAGAGAGATATCATTTAGATTATATCATGGTGAGGTAGAAATTTAAGAACTGGGTATTTAATTTACACAGTTTCCCGGAAAGTTTTGTGGATTCCGGTCGTAGTTTAGGCCCAACAAAGTTTAAAGATAGATTCGAGTGAATATAACTGTAAAGACGGTTGAGAAAATTGAATGAAAAAGAATTAACACGGATGAGAAGAAATGAGTACTAGTAGGTGATGAAAAATTTATGATTGATGACAGGGACAAGGGTAACTACTTAGAAGAAAGATGGGATATTTCAAAAAAGGTACATTAAAAACCGCAAACCAAACTATAGCAACAGTATACAGCCAAAGAATAAGTAACTGTGGATTAAAGACGAAACGATAGAGGAGATAGACGTGAAATGGAATTATGCAAACAATAAATTGGGTGCAAATTGATAAACCTGAGGTGGGAAACCAATATTATGAAAGAATCATAGTGGAAGACGCTGTGCGAGAATATAAAAATTTTAAAGAAAAATGATGAAATTAATGTGATATACAGGAACGCGAAAGCACCTTCAGGAAGTAAAAAGATAAAATCTGTGAACACAATTAAAGGTAAGTCAGGAAAATTTATTCATTGAAGCAGGAAATATTAAAGAAGAGTAAGAGTTCAACAGATTCAAGCGAGATGTAGTGGAATTTCGTCATCTTGAGAGAGTGAAAATTTGTTTTTTCTCATAATGGAAAGAATAAGTAAGAGAATCTATATGGAAAGCTGCGAAGCCAAGAAGTTAAAACAGAGAAAGGAAAATGATTTCAATAAGGATCACTCGCGTCGAAGCATACTTTATTGCGAGGTAGAAAGGGCGTTAATAGAAACGGCACTGCTTAAGGGCCCAGGAAAACGCGGAGGAAGAATTTTTATGAGCTAATTCGTAGGATCAATGAAGGAAGAATCTGGCTTGAACATTTTGTCCGATCATTGTTAGTCCCCATTCCAAAAAAAGAGGAAAAATCAGCCATATGTGAGGTGTATAGAACAATAACTTTGATTTCGCAAGCAGCTGAGATGATACTTGGAGTATGATTACCTAGGGAATGACCAGTTAATGCTCAGGAAGCAAATACGTGTAATGCAACATCATGTTTATCGTGCAATTATAATGATGGTACTTATAGAAAGGAACATATAGTGCTAACATCAGTTATGTGTTAACTTCATTGATTTCGTTAAGATGTTCAATAGAGTTATTTGGGTGGAAATAATAGATGTATTGCAAAATATATTAGCAGAATGGAAGGAAATATGTGACTCATCCATAATCTTTATGTTAGGGTGGGTCAAAAAAACATTCTTTTTTCGCAACCCCTTCAGCGCTAGAGCTCAGCATTTGAAATTTTTTGCCATTAAACTAACCTGCTCAAAATTTCTGGTAGGTCAATCAATTTGTTCATATGCTTACATTTCTTCAGTTTACGGGTCCGATCTAGTCTGAAAAGCACTATTTTTACATTTTTTTCCGCGATCCATCGTTATTGCGGAGCGATCACTGTTGGTTCCACCCCAATGGTGTTTTAATTATTTTGAATTCATAGAATTCAAATTAAATCATTAAAATCTAAATATATATAATCTATCGCTCTAAATTCATGGCGATTTTTTTATTAATTTTCTACTTATTGTGTTTTCGCGCAGTTCTTGGCTTCACAAACGAAAACGATGGCTAAACGAGTTCCTCTAGTCTCCACCCAACCCTCCTTTCATAGGAAACTTGGGGAAGAATCTAATGGTATGAATACACTACTTCCTTAGTACTCTACATCTATTATAAATATTCTCTCTATGCAGATTTCGTTTGGTAATGACGGCTTGTTCGCAATTACTGGTATAAAATGTCTAGACATAGTATTAGACCAGATGAAATTAACTCCATAGTCTCCCCAAAAATAGAATATAGGTGCTTCTCCAACTGTAAAATTCTCAATACTCGTGTCCATGATAATAAGGCGTGCGTTTGCGCGTCTGGGAAATAAGCGACCCCTGTCTCACTTTATTTTTACTTCGAATTCCCTCCCTACCATCCCCTTTATCGGCTGTCATTTGGCGGTTAATACCTCCCCTCTAGCGGAAGTAGAGTTTTGGAGTCAACTGGCTTTCTCTTTCTCAACAACTGGAGAGGGAAGGGTCTGACCCTCAAGAGGGAACAAGTGCTCCTTTTCGGTGGAAGAGAAGGTAGTCAATCATCGAGTACGTGCCAGGCAACCGGTAAGTTAGCAACCCTCTTCTGAGGATATCCCTATCCACAATTTTATTTTTTTGTTACTCCCACGCATTTTCCATCTCCGTACTCTTAAGAAGATATCTTCCGAAAGATTGGGGCTTATTCACGGCAAAAGGGAGTACCCTATTCGGCGCCCATTCTTGGGCATTGATGAGGAGTAATCAGTTCAGTAGTCGGGTGCAATTTTATCGGATAATCTGGTAATCACGGCTGATGAATCAAAAGGAGTCGTCACGCGAGATCAATTCAACGCAGAATTTAAAAATTCCGTGGTTCAGACGTGACCATGACCAGTTTGAAAGGTGACTGCATTCGTGGGTTTCTCGGTCAACGAACTGGATCAATCCGTGAAGGATTTTTGCGTCGTTCAAAGTTCAGCATTTTTCAAACGCACGTTGATTTTTCGTACGAAGCTTATTCCAACTTTAAGATTCCTTAAGACCTAAGTAAAAATTATTCGGGTTTATTTTCCGTAGCCGCAAAGTTTTCACCTGATATTGATGGTAATTTTTTTTCTCGGCATTCAATGTTTGTTCATAGTTCCATGGCATCACCGCCCACTTTTTTGAAAATATCTTGTTATAAATGTAAATTAGGCAAACTTAAAACCCAAAATTTGCGGAAGTTCATTTTGTTTTATCATGCTAATAGATTTTAGAACTTTTTTTTTTTAATCTGAGAAGATGTTGAATGCCATTCCCTTGGCTGAATAAACTCTTTCAAGTTTTTGTCAATAAAAATATTCAAATTTTGCAGACATCATCACGGTCCAACCTTCAAATATTCATCTCCTCGTGGAGGTAGTCGACCAGTTAAAGTGTCTTTTCCCACCAAAGTTGAGGAGGTGTCTGAGGTAATGTCTTTAAAAAAAAGGGGAACAGTTCATTGCCCTGCGTTTTCTTGTATGAATGTAATCGTCATTCATTCAAGCGTTCAATATATCCCCATTGAGTGTGCGATAGCGAGAGGAGTTCGTTCGGTCAATGTAATTGTTTGAAATCGGGTCGTTGGTCCCCGAAATACAAGGTGAAGGAAAAACGCTCTGTGGCCTTCGGCAAACGATAAACTTTTCTGTGGAATAAGAGGGTACTTGTTGTTCTGCCTACCCCATTCCTCGGGACACGAGGAATTCACACGCCCCTTTCGCAGTGCCCGTTCGTAGCTCGGAGTCTAGACACGAGAGCTCGACATCCATTACGCACTACATCAATGTCAGAATGTATTGCTATCTACATCTACATAATACCCCGCAAGCCTCCGTAGAGGTGTGTGGTGGGGGGTGTTAGGTCACCACCAGTAAATAGGAACAATACCACATGTAACACGAAAGCGATACAACATGAAAAACTAAACCCACAACGGCGTACACACTCATGCAAAAATCCCTTCATCCAACACTCATACAAATACATATACCATAAACCAACAAACAGCTGCACCCCAGGATGCAGCACGAAAGCCACCGAACAACACGCAAGCCAGGACACAACAAGCAAGAATGTGAAACTCCAATACCACATGAGCATGCACCACAAAACGCTCTCCTCCCCAATGTGACTGAAAAACTACACTATCAAATACATAATATGTGTACAATAGACGGGCGACGAAATTATGTGGCCCATTCAACTTATACGCTGGATCACGAGTTTGTTATTTCCTCCGCTACAGTCAAGAGAACGAAATAACCTGTCTGCTTATCGTGGAACCTGTCGGCTAATCATACGAGCTCTCTCAAAGCTTTTGAAGCAAACTGAAAGTTGTTCGTCTTCTGTTACAGCGTCGAGGTATATTACTTATCCAGATTTAAGGACAAAGGCTGTTTACTTTTCTAACATAAATTGACGAGCCATATTCCGTAGTACTAGTAGTAGTAGTTATGGGAGGCGATCGGCGGCTAAGCTCATTTGCGCCATAGGGGATGGACAGGAAAGGATGAAGGGTGGAGAGAAACCCGGCATCGGCATTACCCTACTCTTTAAGAAAGGCGCCAAGGGGTCCGCAGCTTAACGTCCCATCCGACGGACGGTGTACTCACTCAAATTGACCTCCACAAAGCACCTCTAGTAGGGATCGAGATACCTCTGACAAATATTCAACACCGCCGGGATTTGAACCCGGGCCCTCTGGGTGGGAA
Source organism: Hetaerina americana (assembly GCF_022747635.1). Taxonomy (NCBI): domain Eukaryota; kingdom Metazoa; phylum Arthropoda; class Insecta; order Odonata; family Calopterygidae; genus Hetaerina; species Hetaerina americana. Next base: position 46,421,450 of record NW_027287538.1, on the reverse strand, counting down.
GCCAGTACGACAGCCACCGTACCAATCCCGATTCCCTCCATATTTCGACCGCATCTCTTCCACTTCTGGCGCTATAGGAAGTGTGGACTTTGGGTCATCCGAATTGCGATCAAATGGGGATGAAGGATATGGCGTGAATTTAATTTCCTCCATTCTCTACTCAACGAGCAGAGGAAATTCGAGTGCAATGGACTTGTTTCCGATGAACTTTGTTTACGTTTGGATCTTAATGGAACACGAAGCTTGTTCATTCAACTCTTCAGGTCATGAATCAAAAACTTACGACCATTCGTATTCGGTTTTTGAAGCGATGCCTTTAGAGGTGACATAGTTTTGGGAAATAAAAATACCCACTTGTCAAACTTTCAAAATCCACGATGCTCATCTATATACAGACGAGCGTGCGTATGTTTACAAACTCATTACATGGATTTAATGGGATGATATGTGGTGGGTCAGTCCTACAAACAGTCGGTTTGCCTTCACTCAACGTCGCAAATGGGAAAATACATAGTGTAAACTAAACAATCAACCAGAGTTGAAGTCAAAATAATTTTTTTGCGAGTACATCAAGTCCTTGATCAAATTACTTCAAAATTTCGTCTGGGGTTTACTAAGAATTTCTTGGAATTAAGAAATCTGCGCGACTAGTTTCATGCGTCGGCGAGTACGTCGACCTTCGAGTATTCTGCTGGTAGGATCTATGAAGTACGAGTAGGTCCTCGTAAGTTGCCAAAGAGACATCCTTTATAACTTAATCAAATTGATTCCATGATATCGTCTTTGTTGTGGATATTCAAGATATACGTACCGTCGCATTTCATTGCATTCTGATAATCTTAAGTACGGAGCGATTCTAGGTCAGCATATATTATGGCGAATTGATTGCCTTCCGCCAAGCCGTTGAAAAGTATGAATTAAATACTTAATACGAGGTGAAACCCTTTCTTGCAATTAAGAAGGCGCTTCATCAATTACCACGCGACGGAGGAAAACATTTTCCCTTCGCCAGTCATGCCATTCTTAGCGATGCTTACGTGGATGACGTCGTAATCGAAACCGAGTTAATTATAATGGAGTTTAAAATTCAAAGTGAATTAATCGGCCTGCTATTCAAAGAGGGATTTCCACATCACGATTTATGATCCAATCGTTGCACTGGTGCGTGTTCATTTCGATGTTGAACAATAGTTCACGAAGGAAAGGGTAAAACCGGTGTGCTGTACAGGAATATGAGATAACACTCAAGAACAAAGAGGTGAAAAACTCGACCTAACTATCAAAGATAGTCAAGGAAAATTGTAAATAATACCAGGGAAGATTCAGAAGAGAGGAACTTTATGACAAGGACATTATTCCTGCAGGATTAGACTTGGAAAGAGAATATGACGTAGATAGGTATAGCTTAGGTCCAAGCTTACTCAATTACGTGATAGAAATTGCATTAAGGGAATTGAAACCAAATAAGGCCGTGGGAGCAGGCAATATTCCCATAGAACTGCATAAAAGTTTAGGAAACCACGGGAGAAAGAGTTTTCATGGACTAATTCGTAGCATTTATGACAGAGAAATATAGCCGGAAGATTTAATCAGATGAATGTAAGTTATTCATCCAAAAAAGGGAAAGGTAGCCAGCTATACGTGAGGACTATAGAACAGTAAGTTTGATTTCGCATGCACCTAACGTCACTCTTGTGATCAAAAATAAGAGGAGAGAGAAGAGGGAGAATAATATGCAGGGGATGATCAGTGTGGGCCAGAAAGGGGGAGCTGCTGCTATGGCATCACTTCTACCCACAATACGTGGGTACAAGTGATGCCATAACAGTAATGAGGTCATTAATAGAGAGGATTATCGAACGCAATCTGAATGCATTTGTTTGTTCCGTAGAGTTCGCGAAGGCGTTCAATTGAGCAAATTAGGTAGAATTAGTTAATATATTGCAGTAATTAGGAGTAAATCGGGGGGATAGGAGACTTATCGGCAACCTGTACGTGTCACGTACTCTTCAGGTAAGAGTGGCGGGTCAATAGTCGGGATAAGCAGCATTAGGAAGAGAGGCGAGACAGGCGTGTCAATTTTCACAAGGGCTATTTAATGTGTATATATAGGAAATGAAGTAAAAGGAGGCATGGGAATAACTTCAGATAGGAGTGAAATTCGGTGTGGAATTCATAAATTTGGCCAGGTTTTCGAATGATAATGCTTTAGCTAGCCAGTCAGCCGAGGGTTTGCAACAGTGCTTAAGCGCATTGAAAAGTCAGTGCAATAGTTATGATTTGAGAGTCAATGCCAACAAAGAGAGGCTTTGCAGTTTTCGAGGAAGAGGAAAGCTAATTTGGCGGCATTTTCGAAGAACATGGTCAAAAGAAGTAGGCATATAAGAAGAAGAATTATGCTAAGCAAATTAGTTGTCACAAAGAGGAAGGAGTTGAAGGCAGAAACGTTGAATAAGGATATAAAGATAAGATTTCTAAAAACTTTGATATGGTGTGTGGATTTATACGACGTGGAAGCATAGTCGCTGAAGAAGACTTCATAGTGAGCGTAGATTGGAGGTTTTTGAAATGTGGGTGTGGAGAAAGATGGAAAAAGTGAAATAAGAATATAGGAAAAGAAATGAAGTGCTAGGAATTGTTGGGATAAATCCAGAGGAGACAGTAAAAGTAAATATCGAGCATTTTGTTTGGCAATGGGGTGTAGAATATTCTGGCATTGAGGTGAGAATGCTAGACAAACGAGAAAGGGGTAAAAATTGGATAGGTATGCTCGATGTAAAGAAGGGAGGAATAAAGTATGCGGATTGGAAGAGGGGCTTATTGAAGTGTGGCATGTAGTCTCTTTTTGGGAGAGGCAATCAAATTTTTCGTTGCTCATTTTGTGTACGTTAAAAATGTACCTAAAAAGGCAGAATACCATTAATAATAATGAAAATGTAATGGAGTCCTTTGGGCAGTTATGGATGTTTTGAGATAATCCTCTATCCATAGAAATCAATTCAAGGTCGTCCGAGTTAGTAGCTCAGGAATTATAACTGTTCAAAATTAGTATTGCCAGGTGCAAATGTTCTTCGATTGAGTGTATATATCAACTAACTGGAGTTTTCTGAATCATCAGAAAAGTTTGATGTGGTGGTATGTTATCTCAGGGTTATCTTAAGAGGAGAAAAACGTAAGATTAATTTTCTCGCTGTACAAAATAAAGTAGTCTTTTTGAGAACTCTTACCATTCCCAGGTTAGAACCTAGAGTGGCATTATTGTTGGCTAAATTATCGAATCCAATTAATTATTCGATGAGGAATATGATTCGTGTATCTGGCGTTTTTTTCCGGGACAAATTCTGTAATTGTGTTAGCATGGTCTAATGCGCCCATTTATTTACTCAAAATACTTGGAGAAAACCAGGTGTCTGTTTTCGTTGAGATAATCCTTTTATTTTGTTTATTACGTGCCATCGACTCGCACCTCTGCGGAATATGCACCTTACGGGTGGTCTCCTTGTAAACTGGTAGGGATAGACAATCACAAAGCCTGCGGTCTGTCATTTGCTCCAAGAGGAGGCTTGATAAATCAAGACGGTATTTAGTGACTATGTCGAATCTGGATCTTGTATTTACATTTACTCAATACCCCGCAAACCGCCGCAAGTACGGATGGCAGGGTGCAAGGGCACCACCCGTATTAAGAAAAAAACGCATGCGCAAGCCACAAATTTATACCAACTACAAACAAAACATGGTATACGTTCATGCAAGAACACTTACCCCCCACATACATGCAATCACTCAAACTACCAACTAACATACGCATGTACCTGCAAGTATACCTAATATATTTGCAATGTTTAATTTTGTTACGACTTGTAAATTCAATGTTTTTAATATTTCTAAAGTGACTTCGGTTTCTTACTATTGTGTTTTCTGATTGTTCGGGGAATGAATGAATATTTGTATCTATCTGTGCTGGAATCTATCTCCCTTATTTTATCTTTTTGGTCTGATCCACATAAGTTGTGTGGGGCCATTATAATGCCTTTAGTGTCATCGTTTAACTCGCTTGTTCTGAACCTTTCTAAAAGTCTAAGTCTCGCTTGTTCCCTTCTTATTTCAAGTGGCTCCCAGCTTAAATCCCCTAAGATACCTGTCACACTTGTGTCCTTGTTATATCAATTTCTTACGAATTTGGCAGATTATCTCTGGACTTAATCTAAATCTTTTTGCCAAATTTCCTCACCAGAATCCCAAATACTTACGGCATATTCCAAATGAGGTCTAACTAGAGGAAAATAACACCTCTCTTTAACTTCTCATTACATTTCTCCACAACCCGTTAAATGAAGCCGAGTTTCTTTGAAGGGGATCCGCATATTATCCTGATATGTGTTCCCAATGAAAGGCATGGTGTTAGAACTACTCCAAATGTTTAACTTGATTGGCCGTAGTTACCACTGAGAGTATGAGAGAAGTGCTCTGCTGAAATTTGGTGCTCCCGTAAAATTTTAGACCACATTTTTCTGTTGTGAAGTTTGACCTTTTCTGCGTCAAATAGAAGGGCAGTCTAAATGACCAACAAAGTATTTAATCTACTTCGTACTTCGAGGGTTTTTGTGCTTTTGGAAACTTTTTTGTATTTCAATTTATTTTGGATCTGCTGAACTGATGGATTTTTGGAACGGACAAATATATATATATATATATATATATATATATATATATATATATATATATATATATATCTTCTCTTCCGGAAAGTATAAAAGGTTGAATCCCATTTAAATGTCTTTCAAATGTAATGGGAAGATATTCTTCTTACATGTATATCAATTTAGAGAAGTTTATGATTTTAATTAGGAAATTTGTGAATTTATTTGACAGAAAAAGGATTCACCTTCTTGTCCAATTTCTTGAAAAGGACTGTTTGCCTTCTTCACTGGATAAAACTTGTTCGAGGATATCGTTTTATGGTACTCTTAAAACTAGTAAAACGAGGACGTATGTTATCTTCTGGGCATGGCAAGCTTCACCCCAAAAGTAGATGCAAATGGACTCCTTAGAGTTGAGGGCGGAATCCAGTACGTTCATCGTTCGTTCAGCGACCTCTCTTCCTGCCCAAGAATACGCAATCATATGTAGAACTATATTATTAATCACTGCCCCTGGGTTACCATTTATGACGGACCATGCAACGTGGAAGGACTTGTTTATCATTAATTATGGCTTCTCTTCTAGTTTTTGAAGGGCAGTAATTTTTCCTATGCCTAAGTTTTTGACTACATACGAGGGTCGCTGCAAAAGTTTTGAGGTAGACTATGTTTAAGTCTATGTATAATTAACTTTTCAAAAAATCGGGTCGATGACGGTGTCCTTTCCGAGTAAGGCGTGCGAAGGTGTGCGTGTTGCAACTTGCTCGCCTTATCGCTATCAGTAATCGTTCTTCTCTTTCTTTGAGTTTACACGGCATGTAGGTGTTGTGAAAATGGAGCCGTTAAGATAGCACTTTTGGACAATTATTCTGTACTTCCATGTGGTAGTGGGAGTTCGCCTTCTTAAATTTCAAATTCTAGCTTGCACGTATTTGAATAAATTTTGACTACGTTCTAAGGTGTATTTGTTTGTTGGTTGATGGTATATGTATTTACATGCTTGCAAGATGAAAGGGTTTTTGCATGAATTTATACGCCACTGTGGGTGTAGGTTTGCATGATTGTGTTGATTTTGCATGTAGTATTGTTCTCTTTTCCGGGTGGTGACCTAACACCCCCCGCCACACGCCCTTACGGCGGCTTGCGGGGTATTATATAGAAGTAGATGATGACTTTAAAAGTGGTTTAAAGAAATCTGAAACCCTTGATCTTTTGCAAAAGACATTTGGAAAAATTAAACCTTTCCAATGCGTCAATTTTTCGGTGGTTTCAAGAATTTGGAAGAGATCAAAGTACGTTGAAAGACGAGGAGAAGAGCGGACGTCCGGCGACAGCAGTGTCTGAGGAAAACATCGCTCCTTTGGAAAAACTGGTGCGCGAAAACAATCGTATGACATTTAAGGATAATGAAGCGTCACAACCAATTGCATTGCTGGCAGTTTCCAAAATCCTGCACGAAAATCTTCGAGTCGGGAAAGTTTCATCTCGATGAGTGCCTCACACTTCTGACCGAGGCACAAAAGCCCATCCGTGTTGAATGGTATGAAAAAATGTCGAAAAGATTTGACCGAGGCAACTCTTGGCGCGTTTTGACATAGCTACTGGTGATGAAACGTGTATTTATCAGTTCTTGAAAATAAGCGCCGGCCGACTTTATGAAAATTTTTATTAAACTTTAATTACAAGAGCAATGGGTAAATGTGATGAAAAAGTCAAAGAGAAATGTTATCTTTCGCTGGTTAGCCATAATTTAAAATATGCTTCTTGTATATGGAATCCACATGAAGCTGGATTGATTGCCGCATTGGATCGCGTCCAACATAGATGAGCTAGATTTGTAAAACGTTTTTATGATAAACTCAGTAGCGTATCAAAAATATTAGAGGAGCTAGGTTGGGAATCACTCACAGAACGAAAGTTAAATTACAAATTAAATCTCTCGCATGAATTGGAAGGAGGTCTCTTTAGAAGTGATGTTTAAAATGTATTATTACCCCCATCGTACTACAGGAGGAGAGATCATGCCAATTAAATTATAAAGATCAAGTGTAGAATAGAGAGATTTAAGATGTCATTTTTTTCACGGGATCAGAATCACATTATATAATGAAAAGAGAAACTTTGTAATTCCACATAGATCCATCCATCCATGTGGAATTACAAAGTTTCTCTTTTCATTATGTTAAGTCGATTCCATGAAGTCACGCCCGAGACAACGAATTAGAATCACATTATCCGACCGCGGCAGGGTCATATTCTGGTCAAAATTAGTCTGGTGAGTACTCAACCCCTGCCACACACCCTGGCGGTGGTTTGCAGGGAACTTAAATAATTAAATTTTTTTAAAATAAATAAACCCAGAATGGTTGGACTACTGGTCCTAACACGGATCATCGGAGAGAACTCCAACAAAAGTGAAGTGGGCTCTGAAGAACCCGAAAGAAAATTGTTGCAACTTTCTTCTCTAAAAGCAGTCACGTGACAATTGTTCTCCCGGAAGAACAAATACCTTATACTGTTCTGTGTCGACACAACAGTATGCCTACCGAAATTTACTGAAAGATTCAAGGACGGTGGCTGGAGACAGGACTGCAGGAAATCGTCCTTCACCATGACAATGCGTCTGCGCACACAGCCAACCTTACCATGCAGTTCCTGGATTCCACAAGGGCTAAACTAATGACTCACCCTCTTTACCGTTCTTACCTGACCCCATGTGATTATTTCCCGTTTTCTTAAATCAAAATTCGTATGTGTGAAAGGAGGTTCTCCAACCCTGAAGAAGCAAGCCAACTAAAGTGAAATTTCAGCACTCGATGGAAATGAGTGGAAAAATTATTTTGAGGAGGGGTTCACGAGAATTCAAAAATATAAAGAATATCGTGGCGAGTAATTTGTGAAAATATAGTTATCAAAATAATTTCATGTTTCTTAGGTTTTGTGAACCTAAAAACATTCGTAGCGACCCTCGAATGTAATCGTTCTCAAAGGTAGTTTCTTCAGGGGAGCAAAATTTGATTTTACCTTGACTCTGGTTTGAAAATAAATTGTATAATTTGATGCATTAGTTTGAAGAAGATTCAATACGTTGAAAAAAACCTGAAAGATCTAAATGTGCGTAATGAATGACTTTCAATTTAAAAAAAAGCATTGTAGCGTATACATTTATGATACGCGTCAGAAGTTTTCTTTGATTTTAGGGTGAGTTTTCTGTCCGAGTTAATAAAATAGAAACTAGACGTTATCCATGGGGCATTTTAAGTATTTCCAGGTCGCGGTCGGCTAGATCATGAAACACACTACAGTAGACGTGGCTTTACACATTTAATATAAAAAATTTCAATCAATATTGAGAATTCGTTTGTCTATTTCATTTAAACGTTAATTTCCAATCGCTTAGAATCCAATAAAAGGCGAGGATTCTCATAGTAAAAATCCGAATGTCATTAGAAAACTCTTTCCTGCAAGTGTAACAAAATTAATCCAATCAATAAAATGGCGGTTTGGTATTTCATTGAAATTCACGTTAAGACTCGGTGGATGTGGTCAACCCGTATAAACATATCATTCTCCTCACCGTATACACGGCTGGTCCTTGCACGTCCGGAATCACCTGAATGTACCGAGCTTACATTTAAAACTTTAAGAAATCCTTAAAAAGTGTTTTTAACCCTTAAAAAAAATGATCAAGACGGTGTTCAGTGACCAAGATGTATCGAATCTGGCTTTTGTATGAGAGAAGCTCCATGATGAAATGTGGTACAAATGTAAAATTTTGTACTGCTTTATTTCAGTTGCGAAGTTTGATCTTTCCTGCATCAAATTGGGATGATAATATAGATGTCCGTCGAGAGATTTCATTGACTTGACGAGGGGCTTCTAATTCTCATTTCTTTTCTTCTGACTTTATTCTTGATGATAAATGTTGGTTTGCCTGCTTCAGCAACTACCTGTATTTCAACGCCTTTTAGAGCTGCTGACGCAATGGTTGCTGCTATGCTTGAGCTTGATTTATTTTTGATACGATAACATATTTTAGCAACAGAGGGCAGTTAAATTTTCGTCTGAGTTCATTACTTAGCGAGTTCTTAAGTCCAATAATCACATGCGATCATGGCTGTACAATCGTTCACAATCGTATGCGAATTTAATTGAACTCCCGAGGAAAAAGCCGTTTCTTTACGACCATTTGATTAATGAAATAAATGCACGAGCAATGATAGAAATATTCAGAAACTTGTCACGTTCACGCTTGTTTTTTCATCTTATTACCGCAATTTCGACTTCAGTTGTTTTTACAGCTGACACACCGGAGCTTTTGATAAAAGGTTTGTTACTTTTGGTGAACGTAAAAAAATACAATCACATAGACAAGACAAACCACTTCAATGAATGACTGAGGTTCTGGCATTTGTTTGGAAACATGAATGACATTGCTGCGTACGTTAACGGAGAATTTACGTTGATTCCTTACGTTAACGTTTCTTACGTCTATGTCTTACATTGAATATGAGCCGGTATTAAGGTTGTTGGTGAGAACTGAATTGTCAGCATTTTTTCTAGTATGCGATTTATTCGTACTTCATGTAAAATTTAAAAAATGTTTTATCCAAACAATTTGGAAAGACTCCGAATGTAGGAAACGTTGGATCGTGGAAGGCACCTGGAGGGGGATGTGGATAGCACATGGTCTTCTGATCCTCCCTGGGATCCGCCACCGACTCTTATGCGACTCATTTCTTTATAATGCAGGTTTGCTGCACAGGCAAGGCGAACCTGAGACTGATTTCAATCGGAAGTGGCCAAGAACTACGAGAAGAAACGAAAACACCTTTCGACATGACGCTCTACAAGCGACCAGAAGACGTTTGGGCTGACCTAGTGACTGGAGAAGGATGAAGGACCTCCAAGGACGACGCTCTGAGTAAGTCAGTCAACAGAGTTGGCTTATTACTCTTTTCCCCACCCCCCTCCGAACACCCCCACAGCCATGTTGGTCACTCACCATCTTAAATTTCCGAAGCCAAGCATGGTGCGACTACTGGTCCTAACGCGGACCATTGGAGTTAGGCCACCGGATCTATGTTCTTCAATTGACATGAGGAGATAAATCACGTTATGGATAGCGATTAAATTGCCAAACGAACAAAACCAGATCTGTGATCTCACTCCAGGGTTCAAAGGGGTTCAGATCGAGAAAGAAACTCTCTCGGTCGGCATCGACAACTTTTCTGTTTGAATTGGCTTTCAGTATTCATTTAAAAACCGTTAACGTATCGAAGTGGAGAAATGTGCGTGAAGTAGAGTTGACTAAATCACGTTGTAAAAGAAGAATTAACGATGTCTGAGCATGTGTCCTCAAATAAACTTCAAATTAGACTTCACAAGGGAAAATAGAACATTTGAAGAGACGCATGAGTGGACAGAATTTAGTTTCGCCACCACGTCAATCACCACCCATTGATCTAAAGGCTAAATGGATAGAACAAGTGAGGAACGAGGAAGTATGTACTTGTAGATATATGAGCTTAAGAGGAAAGGGCCATATGGAGAGAACCCTTAAGGCAGAGGAGAACTAGATGGATTGGACACACCTTGAGGCACAGTAGATTAATTACAAACATAATAGAAGGGATGGGGGTAGACCAGAGGTATTGTGTCAGCCTATGGAGCCTAAGGTCGCTAGTTTGATTACTGTAATTGGTGAAAATGTTTTAGCTGAGAAAATTGGGTAATGTTTTTTTCGGAATGAGACAAACACACATCAACAGAAAAATACAATAATGATATTTCGGAACGAGGCAATGAGAAAAATAGACTCCTAATAAAAAGCTACCCTGAACCCATGGTGAAAGGCAGCAGTTTCAACATTAGGCACAGGTGGCGCAGACCGAGTGGGTCGGCCAGGTATCAGCTGCCACAGCTCCTGGCGAGAGTGAAGTTCACAGTATCGGCCGCAATACTGCGATGTGGAAGGCAACGGGAAGCCACCACATCAATCTCCCTAGAATATACAGTCTTGTATTCAAATAGAGTAGAATTTAGTAGCTGCAGTAAACCAATCCTTGGATTGAAATACAAATAACATGACTGATGACACAATAGAAGTAAAGATGCAAGAGGCAGGTAAATGTGGACGTATTAAAAAGGACGTAAAACGGAAATTCTATCACAGGGATTCAGTCATAAATAAGGGCAATTGGAGGTCCGTAGTACACCAATATTGATGATTCTTGATTCTTTAAATATGGAGGTTTGATTCACATATTTTGAATTTTTACACAATTTTCGATCTTTGGTGAACACGTATGGCATCCAAATCGTTCAAATGAAACAATTCGAATGGATTAATAACAATTAAGCATCAGTTTGCATCATCGATCTTGGAGGACGAATCTTCATAGGTTTCCGCTGGTAAATAGTCCTTGAGATCAGGACGCAGAGCTGCCAGCGTCTTCTTCAGCCCCCCTCCGGAAGCTGATGATGCTGTCGTCCCTCGCCACGTCCTGATTGGTCGAACCATGCAACAATCCCCTCTTCCGCACATACCACCTCCAGCCCGCAGCACCGCCAACGGCAGCTATGATAACCACGACGGCAGAGACGGTCGCGACGGTGGCGACGCTGATACCTGCGGAGGCGAGGGGAGAGAGAGGGTGTTGAGACGAAGGCAGAGGCCATCCACATCCTCAGAGGGAATGATGGTATTTAAGAGGGAACATGCATCTAAATCAATACTTAGTGACACATTAGGAGAAGTACAGACTCTTAATGGAGAGTCGTTTCCCAGTTATAATCCTACAAGGACGCTGGTGAAGTTTCCCCATTTCTTATTTTTTATTGGGAAAAACAATGCTTGTTTAAATGGGGATTTTTTTCAATATAATTAGTAATCTCTGATAATGTATTGACGCGAAAACTGTTTTTTCACCTTTTTTCTTCATCTCTTTTTTATCCTTAAAATATAAATAATAATTTATTGAACTTTAATATTAATAACCATAAACTCATATTTATTATATAAACAGAATTTAGGCTGTTATAAGTATTAGGCATATTTATGAAACTAAAATTATGATATATGCAAGATAAAAATTAGTCATCTGCTAGAATACTGATCTTCAAATAGACCGATCGTATTAACTTAGAGAAAACCACAATGTCATTTTTGATGGAAAGAGGAATATAATCAACTCCAAGCCAAAGTGAGCATAGCAGATTTCAATTAAGTGTTTAGTAAGTAATATTAATGTGTCATGCGCTTCGCTATTTTTACGCCAAGTCCTTTCAGGTCAACTTCGCGTGAAGAAAGGCTGTATACAGGAGGTTAGTCTTAAACAGTTTTAAGGGGAGAAGTAAACTTCCGGGGATTTCATATTATATATTATATATATACGAGGGTCATCCGGAAAGTAGAACCCGTTCGTGAAATAAAGACACAAAAGTAAATATTAACAAACATAAAAAATTTTATTTGAAAGAGGATACTTTAAACTACTTCTCAACATAATCTCCAAGCAAATTAAGGCATTTGTCATAACGTGTGACAAGTTTCTGTATTCCTGCTGCATAGTCCTTCGCCGCCAGCTCATTGAGATACGCGAGGGACCCATCTTGCACAAATTTTTGCATAATGCAGATGGTGTTTAACAATTTCATGAACAATTGTTCGAGAAACATTGGGAAAATGCTCACAGATGTCATCAATTGTGACGCGCCGATCGTTCCTCACGAATTCGTCAACTGAGCTCACCAGTTGGTCTGTAATGACAGACGGTCTCCCCGAACGCTCATCGTCGTGTGTGTTCCCCCTCCCCATGTTGAAGTTGCGACACCACCGCCGAACAGACGACTCGTCCATTACATTGTCTCCATACACCTCCTTTAATTGGCGATGAATATCACATGGGCGAACGTTTCTTGCATTGAGGAATTGAATCACTGCCCTCACTTCACAACTGGCGGCGTTCTCAATTTTTTTAAACATTGTAAACAATCACAGAAACAACACAGGCAATGCTAGCGTCACGCAACTTGGCTCAGAGAAGGCAGACAAGCCACTGAAGCTATCTGACCTCGTCCAGCGGCTACTCGCGTCGTCAGCACTTCATGCGGCACGAACGGGTACTACTTTCCGGATGACCCTCGTGTATGTGTATATATATATATTTACTAATACATGTGTCCATATGTATTAAAACGGCGGAGAAACGATGCGGTATTTCCAAGTGGAGATCTCAACAGTCAAAATGAATGATCTCAAAATCTGTCGGAAAGCCAAATGAAAAGACAGTTCAGCCAGCACCTCCTAGTTTCACAAAAAGTATTTATACTGATTATAAAGCTCAAAAGGGTATATAAAACTATATTCTGGTCATGTTTTTTTATTATTTTTTGAAAAGGGCATAGCCATATATTTTTAAACCATTTTAATCCAAACCCTATTCTGCACACCATTTTAAAAAATATTGTTTGAGTCCATGTTTAGTAGTTGACGATCGGTGTTATGCGCCATTTCCTTGTTAATTGCGATTTCGCTGGATATATTCTAATTTACTTTTGAGGTGATATCATTGATGTAAACAAGAAGTTGAGGGCCTATGGCGCTACACTGAGAAACGCCGAATGTCATTTGTACACCATTAGAGCTTGAATCAACCATTATTTTTACTTTTTGTTTGTGGTTAATGAGGAAGGCCCGAACTAAATTTATTAAATTATCGTTTATTCCGTACCCTCGTAACTTTTATATCAATTTTTTGTGTGGGACTTTAATATCAAAGACGTTTTTAAAATCCAACATTTTGGCATCTTCTTGTTTGGCAGCTTCTTGTTTCTTCTTGATGAACATATTTTTTATGACGCAGACGCCATGATTGCATGGCCATCGAGAACGTTTTTGCAGTTTGGGTTGTTTTTGCCCACTGGAAAAACCGGCCGTCTGTGTTCGAGGCTTTATTGGGTTCGTTTGGGACTTATTTGAACTGACACACACACACGAATGCACATATTTATACATTTTCAAACGCACATGCATTCTCAGATAAAAAACAAATTTTGAAATTTTACTCAAACACACCCATCATTACATGAAGGAAGTAAACAAGCATGTTTAATTATCTGAAACATGTATTTATATTTATGCAGAAGAAATATACTACATAAATGTTTGGTGTCTTAGCAGCCCATTGCAGTGGTTTGTGGAGTATGATATTTGTATGTAAATTCTTTCACCTCCTCAGGTTTTCTTCCACTCACAATCCTTATTCGCTTATCCTCAAGACAGCTTCTCAGTTCCGAAATCAGATTTCCTGGGCACTTTTATAGTCTTAATTGGTTTAGCAGGCCAGTGCAACACTCATCGTATTACTCTATATCTAATTTCTCTATAGTCCTAATGAATGCCTCGATTTCAAGCACATCATAACACAAACATAGTAAGATATCAAGTAATGAATAAGAATTACTTAATTTTTCCACACAATCTTGTGTGTGTTGTTGTGTGGATTGTGTGGAAAAATTAAGTAATTCTTATTCATTATGAATCGTTTCCACAAAGTGACGGCGGATACTATACAAGATATCAAGTAGTCATTTCCTTACCTTCCACAAAGTGATATTGTCTTCCGTGGAAATAATCCTTGATTTTTACCTCGGCCTTATACTGAGCCTTTGTTCCACTATCTACACCATCACTGACTCGATCGAATGATTGGGTCGTCATGAGTTAATTTTTTTTAATTAAAAGCTCTCTGAGTTCCCTTAAAGCAAACTCTGCAGTATGCCCATCTGCCATGCCATTGGTAACTCAATTTTTTTTTAGAATTCCGTTGCTATTATTCAGGAGCACGTCCATAAACCTTAGATTGGCTCTTTCGATGTTACGTGCTTTCAAGCAATCTATTTCGGGCGATTTCTATTGCTTAATGGTTTTTACAGCTCGGAAGTATAGTTCTTTCATCAACTGTCACCTTTGATTTCCAAATTTTTTTAACCATTCACATTTCCTGTTTGTCTTCTGGTCTTGGTCGTCTAAAGGTTGAAGTATTTCTAGAGGGAGCTGAGCAGTTTTCTGAATGGTGGATGTGTGAATCGCCCTCATTAGGCGACCCGAAACAGCTGATGCTAGTTCTTTAAATATGCGTACTTATATTTGATCATGTTGACCATTATCACCGTTGTTGTTCAACCTGTATGTGGAGGAGATGATTAAAGAGGCATTAGAAGAACTGGAGGTAGGAATGAAAGTGAGCGGCAGATTCGTAAAATCAGTTAGGTTTGCTGGTGACCAAGCTTTAGTTTGTCAGTCAGCCAAGGGGCTGCGAGCATTGCTGAGTGAATTGAAAATTCAGTGCGACAGGTATGGGATGAGAATCCATATTAATAAAACAAAGGTAATGCGATTTTCTGGAAAGAAAAAGGCTAAGCTTAACATTAAAATAGGAGGGCAAAAACTAGAGCAGGTAGAACAGTTTACGTATCTCGGTAGTGTTTTGGACCAACACGGTCAAAGTAGTAGAGACGTAAGGAGAAGAATTGCGCTAGGCAAAGAGGCTTTCACAAGGAGGAGGGAGTTGATGACGGGGACGTTGAGTGAGGATGTTAAGAAAAGACTCGTAAAAACTTTGATATGGAGCGTAGCTATGAACGGTGCGGAAACGTGGTCAATGAAGCAGGAGGATAGACGTAGACTGGAGGCTTTTGAAATGTGGGTGTGGAGAAGGATGGAGAAGGTGAAATGGACAGAGAAGAAGACAAATGAGGAAGTACTTGGTATGGTGGGCGAAGAAAGGGGTTTGTTGGGAGAAATCCTAAGGAGGCAGGAAAAGTGGATGAAGGGGGTATTGATAGGTAGTGGGATGTTGAGGACTGTAATAGAGGGGAGAATGTTAGGCAAATGAGGAAAGGGAAGAAAAAGGATAGAGATTTTGGACGGGATGAAGGGAGAAAGAAATTACTCAGAGATGAAGAGGGACCTGATGTAAAGTAGGTGGCTAGATTTTGTTTTATTAGGAATTACAAAATATTTATTTAGTATTTGTGTCCATCCATAAACCTACCTTAACCGGTAGATTACCTTATAATAATAATATTTGATCGGGTCCGAAGGATTTTATAGGGTTGATGTTTTTGGCAAACTTTCCATTCCATTATTTGGAATTTCAATTTTGGTCATTGGCTGACGAGAACGATTTGGTAAGATATCGGAGGTATTCTGTGACATATTAGTGAAGACGCTTTGAAAGAAGAAATTTAATAAGTTAACCGTTTCCAAACTGCTGTTTACTCTTTCGCCTTTATCGTTTTTGGGTGAATCAACTGTATACTTATTTCTCTGAACCTCTCTGACGTACGATCAAAATGTTTTCGGATTCTCTTCCAAATTTTCTGAAAATCTTTGCCTTTTGAATTCGCTTAACGCTTTCCGAAATTCTTCCTTGGTGTTAATCAAATACATCTTATAGTCCTGAGTAATTTCATTCCTATTGTGGCCAGAGATGTCATTCCTTATATTTTTCATACTGGTGTGGCGCATAGCCTTTTTACGTCGTAATGATTTTCTAACATCCCACATTACAACAATAAACCTTGGGATGAGGGAAAAGTGAGATACTATAAAATTCTCATTCCTAGAGGAACGATGTTTATGATTCAGTCGTTTGTGATATGAAAATGAATTGAAAATGTATCGCGTAATTTTATCAGTCAATAATACACGGAAAGTAATAATAATTCCGAACGAAACATGTCGACGGGGTATCGTTCACATACCTTTTCTGGAGAGACTTGTCAGAATGGTTTTGATTGGTCCGCGGGCAAGTTCGTGCATAAGGGAACAATATTTCCCTTTTATTGACTCAATTTACTCGACTTGCGATAATGTTACCAAACAAAGGATATAAAAGAAGCGAATGCCGTCCTGATTCCCAACGGTCGTAATCTTCGCCTCGACTGGCTTTCCAAAAATACCTACTGGTCTCTGATAGCCGCGCGACATTCACCCAAAAGGGAAATGAATTGCGTTTGACTATGTTAGAGATAAAATAAAAGGACGCCGCTGACCTACATTCAAAATATCCAGTGCCATCTCAAGTGGTATGTTCTCATGTTTTTGATGGCTGCGATCACCGCAACCACATGAAAATAACCACGGGGCGAAGACTCACAAACGGTAGCGATAGCATTCACCTCCAAGAGAGCAAGACATAGTATGTACAAAGCGGTGAATATATTTTTCCGGCAGTGAGATGAATGCATAACCCCTTCGGCGTCAAAATGTTGCCTCTTTCGACGTTGAAAATTTACACCCGGGTTTCGGTGAACGTGATTCATAATATTAATAATTATAATAATAATACTGGATTGTTTGAAACTTCGTCAATACATTTCATAACGTGTTTTTTTTTTGGTTTTCCTCCTGTTGCCGTGGAATTGACATCTAGGCTTCTACATATTATCCTTAAAGCCATCTCCAAGGTGTGTGGCAGGGAGTGAGATGAGCACCAGATATGCAGTATAAAACATTAGGTTTGTCTTACCTTTAAGCCATAAAATATATGCATAATAATTACAATAAGGAATATACTGATAACTACAGATGCATATAGTATGGTATTTACACTTCTCTACGCGTACCAGAGGAGCTATAGGTAGCAAGAAGGTCGACAACCGAAGAAAAATAAGAAAAATACAACGTATTAGGCTAGTTAGTTTAAAAAATAAAAATAATATTCCCTCCTAGCGCGGTCAGATACAGTTATTCTTATCCCTTATCGTTCATAGGAGAAATGACATTTTAAATCATTCTGCTCTACACTTAATCTCTCTACTTTAATTGAAATTCTCTCTCCTGCCGTAGTAAGATTGGGCTAATAATGCATTTTCAAAATCATCGCTAAAGAAACAACCTTCCAATTTTTGAAAGAGATTTAATCTGTAATTTAACCTTCACTCCATGAGTGATTCCCAACCTAGTTCCTCCAATAATCTTGATACGCTACTAAGTTTGTCATAACACCTTATTAAAAATCTAACTTCTCTGACTATTTGTTTAATGAGTATCTTGGGGTTCGTCTTTGTTAAATATCCTTAAAATATTAACCTGAGTTTTTTTAAGCTCACTATGAATGTTTGTGTATTTTTTTATTTCCTGTTTGCGCCCGACGATCGAATGTTTGTCGGCGTATTTTGGGTCTCAATTTTTTCTTTTGAGATTGTGTTCCTGTTTCTCGATATCTCAAAAGGACAAAAACTAAAAACTGGCAATCATCTCTCGAGAACACATTCAAAAGAGGAAGCCTTCAAGTTACAAGTTTTAACACGTGAAAAATTGATCGAGAGGTAAAAATTGAAGAAAAATTCTGAACCTGATTAATTTGTAGTGACGAAAGCAACTCACAGGAAAATAATGTCAGGACTTAATGGACACGAAGGATGGAAAATTAAATCCTCAAGTACTTTGCTCGGATCAAATAGACTTTTTTCGTTTCAAAATAGACAATAACTATTTCTAATCGTTTATAATTATTTAATGTGTCAACTACGGCAAAATAATTGGGACTTGAAAATCTTTAATTTTTTTTATGATAACCAACATGAAATTTATTTTAAAATTGTATTTTGCACTCATAAATATCCTTACTAATCGTGTCAACTTTTGATGAAATTTCATTTTTTTTAGATTATCTAGTACTCATTTCCTTAGATGCGCTCAAAACTTCAGGAAGTTGACCGATTCGCCTGTTTTATGGCACGTAGATTTACTTATTCGCGTTTCAGTGTGTATATTTTTGTATCTGTTACTACTTTAAAAAATATTGCTATGGTGGCAATAAAAGTTGGTGAGAAAGGATGTATACCATACACGTGTATTACGTAATCAAAAACAGAAACCTTGGCATAGCTTGTGAAAGTGAATTGGCACACCATTTGGACGCCAAACATCACAGAGTGGAATATTGGCGGGACTATCTTACGATCGCATAAATCGCCCAGATATGGATGTGAAGTGTTTGGAATGACCTCAACGAGCCGGAATGGCTTAATCGAGGGCACGATTAAGGCTAATGCAGGAACCGTTGGGGAAATGACAGCGTATGAATAACACACATTAAGCTAAGTGGGTAGAAAATAATCGAAAAAAATAATTTCCTTCGAAATGTTCCTGTCCGTTTTCCGCTTCACCAATATCCTAGAATTTGCGGACAAGGAGAGAGAAAACCAGAGAATAATACTTCATTGATATAATTTTTATTTTCATATTTTAGCACCTTGCAAGTAACCTAGGGTGCGTTATAGGCGGTGAATACACACCAGACTAATTTTGACCCGAATACCTACCGCGGTCGGATAATGTGATTCTGATCCCTTATTTTTTGGGAAAAAATGACATCTTACATCTATTTGTTCTACACTTAATCTCTCTAATCTTATTGATATGATCTTTGCTACCGTAGTACGATGGGGATAATAATAGGTTTTCAACATCAGTACTAAAGAGACGTCCTTCCAAATTATGCAAGAGATTTAATCTGTTATTCAACCTTCGCTCCGTGAGTGATTCCCAGCTTTGTTGCTCTAATATTTTGGATACGCTACTATGTTTATCATTACAACGTTTTACAAACCTAGCTCTTCTTCGTTGCACGAGATCCATTGCGGCAATTAATCTAACTTTATTAGGATCCCGTATACATACATGTAGCATATTCTAAATGAAGCCTAACCAGTGAAATATAACATTTCTTAATAAATGAAAAAGAAACACTTTGTTCCAATCCACCACTTAAAGTGGTGGATTGGAACAAAGTGTTTCTTTTTCATTTATTAAAATGAACTTCCACAAAGTTGAGGCTGAAACTATTGAGATAAAATTTCTTGTTGACTTTTTCATCACATTTACCTTGCACTCTTCTGATAAATCCTAACTTTTTGTTTGCTTGTACACATATTCCCCGTATGTGTTTTGCCCAGGAGATATCGTGAGTGAGGGTAACGCCTAGGTATTTAATTGAGTCTACACATTCCATTTCGGTATTCCCGACGCAGTAGGCGTTCGGGTGGGAATTGCTCTTTTTCTATAAATTCATCACAACGAGATTTTTTAAGTTTAATTCTAATTGCCAAGTGTCGCACCAGCGTTTTATAGCATTTAGGTCAATCTAATAAGACCTTATTAACTAGTTGTCCCGATTCAATTTTGAAGGCTGTTCTCCGTATTCTGTTTCAGATCCGCTTACTAACTCTGTCGTACTGCGATAAAGTCTTATAACGATGGGTGATTTCTACTATCAAAAATTAGAATGCCAATATAAAAGTCACCCCTCTTCATGGCGGAGTTATTGGTGTAAATCAATGAAGAAAATGGAGAATAAATGAAGTGATTCAAGTAACCGATCGGAAATAGGTTTCCCCTCCACTCGGGGAAAAGGGGCAAGGAAAGGGACAGAGCAAGAAAATGTCGCTCGTAAATGCCGTTGAGATAGCGATAGCTATTAGGGGAGGACCGACCGACAGATGAGGTCTATCGCGCAATTAGGTATGTTAATTTGGTAGGTTAAGATGTTCATGGGTGATGAGAAACCCGACGTGGTCATTAGTCTACTCTAATAACGAAAGGAACCAAGGGGTCACACATTTTATCGTCCCATCCGACGGACGGCTTACTCAGTACGAGGTGCTATCTCTTCATATGGCACGCCAGTAGGAATCGGGATAGCAATGAAAAATTCTATCACTGTCGGGATTCGAACCTGGTCCTCTTGTACGTTCTCATGAATTTCAATTCATACCCTGTTGTCCGACAACTTATAGCGTCGCCCAGGTTATGGGACCGAATACAATTGCTGAGCAAAAATGCCACAAGGACGTGTGGCAAGGGGTGGTAGGTCACCAGCCATTCTACATACCTTCCCTCTATTTCCTCATGCACCTGGTACCCCTGATCCACCAAAACCCGCGTGGAAACGTGCGACCCTACATCAATCATGCAATATATATAAACATATGATGAGTATTACGCGGTTAGCACATATTCCTATGCCTACACAAAGAGGACAAGAAAATACGTTGGAAGAGGGCAGGCGCACATGCAATTCAGTCACTTATTACCGGTTAGTATTCTACACGTTCCGTACGGAAAATTTACAAATACAATAGACTTTATATACATTCACCTTCAACCCACCTGGCACAGGGGCGCATGGCGTTAGGACCCCAGACTTAGGGTTTTTTGGGAGTTTAATCTTGTATACCCCTATTGTAGACGGCTTGTACTTATTATTTTCTTAGGTGTTCCCTCTTTTATTGTTGTCACGAATAGTGCGCGGGAAAAAAGGAATACTTGAACCCATCAGTTCGACAGTTGAACTCTTTTCTTAGCAATTGTCGGTCCTACCAATGCCATTAGGGGGCATAATTATATCTCCAATGTCGGTTGCAAAATTACACACATTTTATCTTTGTAATGAGTTTAATCTTCTAGGCCTGAGTCACGTTTCCTTCAATTTTTTGCCGCTACACCTTTCGACTATAGGCATGACGAATGCCAGCTTTTTTAGCGCGCCTCCACAAATAGTGCGTATGTTTTCCCCAAGAAAGATCCGATTCAATGGTGATCCCCAAGTATTTTACTTCATCCACAACGCTCATCTGAACACCTCCGAATTTGTAAGTTGGTTAAGTTTGGCCGTGTTTTCTATTATTTAAGAAATGCATAACGGTACATTTCTTCGTATTTAATTCCCGCCTCCATTGTTCGCACCATTTTTATTGCTGTTCAAGTCAGATTGTAGTGATATACGATCTGCGTCATTCGCTATTTCTCTGTAGATTACAATGTCATCGGCAAAGAGTTTTATGTTGCTTTTTATTTTACAAGTGATATCATTAATGTATATAAGAAATAGTAGTGGTCCTATGACGCTACCCTGTGGGACGCCGGATGTTACTTTCACATAGGTATCACTACCCTTTGTTTGCAGTCAGTGAGGAAGTCCCGAAACCAGTTTTTTACTTTGTAATTTTCCTTATCATTGCAAATTGTGAATCAATTTAGTCTGTGGGACTTCATCAAAGGTCCTTTTGAAATCTAAAAATATCGTGGCTACTTGTTTATGTATTTCCATTTTTTTTAGAACTTCATGTATAAAAAGTCCCAACTGCGTTTCACATTATCTCTCCTTTCTGTTTTTTTCTGTTGGATAAATAGGTCGTGAGTGTCGAGGAATGTCATGGCGATACTAACAGTAATGTTTTCCAAGACTTAACATGAGAGGGAGGTTAGCAACATTGGTCGGTAATTACTCGGTCTTGTTTAATTCCGCATTTAAAAATAGGTGTGACGTTAGTTATTCTCCAGTCCAGGGGAGCAACACCTGCTGAAATCGATTTGTTGAATATTTATTTTAAAAAAAAGGCGCTATTTCGGTCGTGTTCCCTTGCGGGATTATCCTCTGGTCCGGGTGATTTATTAATTTTAATTGGTAGGAGTTGTTTCGTGATTCCTTTGCGCGTACTTCTAATATCATCCATCTTTGCGAAAGGTGTGACGTGGCCTTCACTGGGTATTTCTCTGTCATTAGTGTACACGCTGTGAAAGAAATTATTTAAAACATTCCCTTT
Organism: Hetaerina americana; assembly: GCF_022747635.1. Classification (NCBI taxonomy): domain Eukaryota; kingdom Metazoa; phylum Arthropoda; class Insecta; order Odonata; family Calopterygidae; genus Hetaerina; species Hetaerina americana. The sequence goes on along the minus strand of NW_027287538.1, from coordinate 46,399,185 downwards.
TTGGGTACTGCCTGAATGTATATTACCATTGCTGCCTATGGGAGACTCTTGGTTGGAGGTTTTCCCAGTAATTCCCCAAAGTACGACCATAATTCCTTAAGGTCATTCTCCAAGCAATCGCTCCGAATCTTTCTTTAAAAATTTATGGCGGCGCTTTGTATTATTTTCTTTGTTTCCCTACGATGTGTTAAGTATTTTCTTTGTGCTTTTTCAGAAGGCGCTCCTTGGCCGTTTTTCAAAGTTTTTTTTGTATTTCGAATGCAATTTCCTTTGTTGACTTAAAGGCCTTCTAACCTCACTGCTGTTCCATCGTGGTTCATTATTATTTTTCTCTTTGATAGGGATATATGTCTCTTTAATGTGTCTAATTAATCCCAATAAAGTCTTCCATGCAGCCTCAGTCCCAGCGTTGAGCGTTTTCGTAATGTGTAATTGTAGGCTTTTTCTAAGACACGCGGCAAAATCCTTGAAGTAACTTTTCTCGAATAGGTATATCTTTTGTCTGGGGTTGACGGATTTTGTTTACCGAAACAGATAATTCTATTACACTTGCTTTATGGTCACTTATTCCTTCCGTTACATATGAATAAGTGAACATTTCGGGATGCTTTATGGAACAAAGATCTAGAATTTTGCTGTCCCTAGTTGGTGTTATTATTTGGCTAATTGTGTTGGTAGTGAGCATATTAAGGGTAGCCTCGCATGAATCGTGGTTTCTCGCAGCGGTATTAATGCAATATTTATCCCAGTCTATTGAAGGAAGATTTGAAGTAACCCCCAACCACAGTATAATATAAATTTTCGTGTTCATACGGATAAAATGCGTTATTTGGTTATTACATCTGAAGCAGAATCAAGTCATGCGTGTATTTTTTTCTGGTTATTTCTCTCTATTGTGCATCAAACGCTATCAATCTGGTCATAAAATTTTTGCGCACAGTTTAAAAGTGTTTCTTTATGGAAAAGAATACGCCTCCGTATCTATTAACCCTGTCTCGTCAGTATATATTCTTATCTAAAGGCAAAAATTCGCCGTTAGCCAGCTCTCCGTTCCTAAAACTATGTCCGCATCTAAACCTTGAAACGTACGTTCGACCTCGGCTCTTTTGTATTTGATATTGCGACAGTTTAGTATTATTATTTTGATCCGTTTCTCGACATATACTACCTTTAGTTTTGGTTAAAATTGTTTGCCAGGAGTATAAAAAGGGTTTTCCTTTACATGATTTACTTTAATGATTGCTGCGTCTGTTTTCTCGTGTTGGTTTTGTTTTCCATGCGTTTTACCGCTGATATTGTTATAGCATTCATTAGCTGCAGCATAATTAAATGTTCAAAGCGACTTACTTTGAAACTTATTGTAATCTCTTTCCGAATTGCTAAGCTGTAACAATTGTATTAGCGGCCCAATAAATTAACTACGCATTGCCCCACTCTCTATCCTAAAATAGGCCGAGTAGAATAGAGGACGAGTATCCTATCCGCTACCTTACTTGCCGCATCCGCCGTGTAATGGGTCCCAGATCGGTTCAGGGGAGTCCTGCACGACGATTGGTCTCCGAGCAGAATCTTCAAAGTATCTGGTTAATGCCTTCCACTCGGATCAAAACCAGAGACCAACGATCCTCGGCCTAATACTGCAGATCGTTAAACCCAGCTTTACACCATGGGCGCCCTGAACACACTTCACCTCTGAGCTACATCATCCTCGGAGCTACAGTCCTCGGAGGGCGTAAATAACTACAGGCCTCTAAGAATACCTTTAGCCACTAAGGTTACCACCACACTATCCAAAACTAGCAACAAACAACACAAAAAATAGCTAAATTAACTGCTTCGCTAGATTTTAGCTAACACTACACTGCACTTTACTAAGGAAGAAACAAGCGCAGATGCACAGATGCAAATGCAAACACGTGGGTAGGATCAGATAGGGGCAAACCGATTCTCAGGAGCGAGTTCCAAACACGTCCGTCCTCGTCAAGAAACAGGAAGAGGGGGATCGGGATTGGTGCGGTGACTATCGTACTGGCTTCCCACCCAGAGGGCTCGGGTTCAAATCCCGGCGGTATTGAAAATTTTTCAGAGGTATCTTGAAGTGCTTTGTGGAGGGCACTTTGAGTGAGTACGCCGTCCGTCGGATGGAGCGTTAAGCTGCGGACCCCTTTGTGCCTTTCTTAAAGAGTAGGCTAATGCCGACGCCTGGTTTCTCTCCACCCTTCATCCTTTCCTGTCCATCCCCTATGGCGCAAAACACCTCAGCAGTCGGTCGCCTCACCTAAATACTACTTCTACGACAGGAAGAGAGTCGGTCAGGTTATCGTGGTCAGTAAGGATTTGTTCACGCTCTCTTTAGCATCTTACCCCTGTTCGCACATTGTAGGGGGAATGTATTTGTGCGTATGAGCAAAGCAGTGACGCTTAAAGGAGTTGGGCATCAAACTTTCCAGAGAGAATGCCAAATGATGTTCTTTCTCCAAGTGGCTGAACAGCGGGAGACCGCAGCGATATCTTCATACTGAAATATACGCGATGTTAAATGCGTGATTTTACGTTCCTTGCTATATAAACACCTCGTCCTAAACTCTGGCGTAACTATCTCCATGATGGTATTGTAATTCTGCGCCCGGATCGACAAGGACAAGAACTGAACAATCTCTCGACCCAATTCCACTCATTGGTAGTTATCCCTCTCTATCAAGCGAGCATATCTTATCCTTAGAAGGTGGTGGTGAAGGGGGGAAGGTGGCGAGCTGGGGCAACAATTGACTTTCTCAGAATCTAATACAGATTTCACTCTTGATGGGGATCATAGAAATATCTCTAGAAGGCACTTGACGCGAACATAAAACATTTTTCAAGATTAAGGAGTAATTAAGCGGAAAAAATTGAATATCAAAGCGTTTCAGAAACACAAATAAATAATATTCGGAATAAACAGATACCTAATTGCATATTTCTGGAATATAATCTCACTAAATCTCTCGAACAATAAATTTTATTCGATTCGGTATCATATATACTAGGCAGGCATACTTAAGCGATTGAACGGTACACGAAAATGCATGAGTCAAATAATTTTTTTGAACTGCTGGACCACATTTTGCGAAAAGAAGATTTTGGTCAATATTCTCCAAATACTACCTTGATCAAAAAGTTCCCGGAATAACCACCGTGTGGCGCTCCCATCGTTCCGATTTGAGTTCTGTTTTTTTTTGTTAAATTGGTACATCTGTTGTTGATATTCCCTTTAAATCTTAGTGTCATAACTTGACATTTGCAAAAGTTACGGTCGGTTTTCGGTATGTCCATCAGTGCTTCCTGCGATTTTTCCATTACTTCCTCTCGGCTGCTAAAACGCGTTCCCCGTAATGGTTTTTTAACTCGATTGAACAGAAAGAAGTCACAGGGAGCCAAATCAGGTGAATTCGGTGGCTGTTGGATGGTATTTGTTGCATTTTTCGTCAAAAAATTACGAATAATGATAGCACTGTGCGACGGTGCGTTATCATGGTGCAAAATCCACGAGTTTTCTGCCCACATTTCTGGTCTCTTTCGGCGAATTGCTTCACGCAAACGTCTCATAACGCCCAAATAATACTCTTTGTTTACTGTCTGGCCTTCTGGCAAAAATTCATGATGCACTACACCGTTGTAATCCATGAAAACCGTCAGCATTGCCTTCTTTTTTGACTGAAAACGACGTGGTTTTTTTGGTCTCGGCTCATTTGGTGAACGCCATTCACTTGCCTGATGTCTGGATTGCGTGTCGTACTCATAAACCCACGTCTCGTCTCCAGTAATGATCCTTTTGATGAATGTGGGATCGGATTCAGCCTCGCAAATCATGTCTTTTGCGACGTCAACACGGTCTCTTTTTTGCATGAAATTGAGGTCTTTTGGCACCAACTTTGCTGCTACACGACGGAAACCCAAATCATTAACCACAATGTCTTGGGCGGATCCATAGGCAATGTTCAAGTCCTCCGCTATTTCTCTGATGGTTAATTTGCGGTTATTGACCAACATTTCTTTTACTTTATCAATTTTTTCACCGACTTTCGATGTCGATGGTCTGCCACTGCGTTCATCATCTTCGATTGACTCACGACCACTTCTGAACCGCTCGTGCCACCGGTAAACGACCGTTTTTTTTAGAGAATCGTTGCCGAAACACTTTTCCAACATTTCCAACGTCCGTGCGCCACTAAATCCGTTTTTTACGCAAAATTTAATACAAGTTCGTTGTTGCAAATTTAAATCCATTTCTGAAATTGTAAAAAATCGCCAACACACACAGAGATAGATGTACTCTTGGCTACGTAACTTTTGTAAATGTCAAGTTATGACACTAAGATTTAAAGGGAATATCAACAACAGATGTACCAATTTAACAAAAAAACAGAACTCAAATCGGAACGATGGGAGCGCCACACGGTAGTTATTCCGGGAACTTTTTGTTCAAGGTAGTATACGAATTCAGAAAATTAATCGAAAGAAAAGAAAGTTAAGAAAAAATGTTGTCCTATTTTTTTAGTTTCAGTAATCCTGGGTAAAATAAATTTAAAAAAATTAAAATCATTTGGAATTGAAATTGAAATAATATTTGCTTCGCAAAACTCTTTGAGCCTACCGTTACCGCATTCCAAATAGAGATTGCGAAAATCACGACAAGTCTGCCGTGATTCGCTCACCTCGGTCGTAAAGTGTGATTAATGTGGGAGAGGGTGTGGGAGGGGGCATTCGAGACTCGAGGGAGGGCCCCCGGGCGGCGGCGTGGGTTGTAGGCGCCGGTGAAGGGGCGTAGCTGGTGGTTCCGCGTGAATGAGCCAGCAAAGACGGTAAAGCTTTCGGCAAAGTTTGCGGAGACAGACGGTGGACGTGCGGTAAAATCGGTCGATTTGCACTCGGCCCCAAACTGCTCGCGATCCTCCGATTAATTTTATTCCATTGGCATTGATTCAAGTATGTCCTCAAATTGTTGGAACATTTAAAAAATTAAACATTGCATAAATCTTCACTTGATGTGGGGTTACCATCGCAAGACTTCATTGAATGTTATGTCCGTACTATAGATCGAATTGAAAATTACGTAAAGTTTTGGTATATAAACCTCCACAGGCAGTATAGTCGAAATATATAAGATGCATTATGAAGAAGAAGGGGGGGATGTATCAATGAAGTTACAATTATTATTCCTTTAGTTAAAAAATACTTTGGCGAAGAGGCGGGAGAAGGATGGAAAATGCGGAATGGGCCGAAAGAAAAACAAATGAGGAAGTGTTAAGTATGGTGAGGAAGGAGGGGGATTGTTGACAGAGATTTAAAAAGGCAGGAAAAAATATGAAGGAAATACCGAGTTCCAATGAACTGTAAGAGAATGTGATAGAGGATAAAATGTGTGTATAAGTGTATGAATGTATATACAAGTAACTCTGGGCACCTGCAGCTCCGCCCAAGCTATGTGATTTTTCGGGTACCAGATCTTTCTGGGAAACCATAACCGGCACAGGGAAAGGAACTGGCCCCCCTACCCTGATATGTGAATTATTTCACTCGCCGTCGGGCTTAGTACTGGGTGAACTCTACAATCACCTACCAAACCGACCTTCCGGTTGATTACTGTGTTTATGGTTTATATATATATATATATATATATATATATATATATATATATATATATATATATATATTTTTTTTTTAAGTAATCTACCGGTTAAGGTAGGTTTTTGGACTGACACAACTACCAAACAAATATTTTATTACTCCTAACAAAACACAAAATCAATCATCCTACTCTATATCAGGTCCCTCTTCATCTCCGAGTACTTCCTTCCTCCCTTCATCCCGTCCAACAACCCTATCCTGTTCCTTCCCTTTCCTCTTTTGCCCAACATTCTACCCTCTATCACAGTCTTCAACATCCCACTGCCGGTCAACACCCCCCTCATCCATTTTTCCTGCCTCCATAGGATTGCTCCCAACAAACCCATCTCTTCGCCCACCATACCAAGTACTTCCTCATTTGTTTTCTTCTCTGTCCATTTCACCTTCTCCATTCTTCTCCACACCCACATTTCAAAAGCCTCCAATCTACGTCTATCCTCCTGCTTCAATGACCACGTTTCCGCTCCGTACATAGCTACGCTCCATATCAAAGTTTTTACGAGTCTTTTCTTAACATCCTTACTCAAAGTCCCTGTCATCAACTCCCTCCTCCTTGTGAAAGCCTCTTTGCCTAGCGCAATTCTTCTCCTTACGTCCCTACTACTTTGACCGTGTTGGTCCAAAACACTACCGAGATACGTAAACTGTTCTACCTGCTCTAGCTTTTTCCCTCCTATTTTAATGTTAAGCTTGGCCTTTTTCTTTCTAGAAAATCGCATAACCTTTGTTTTATTAATATTGATTCTCATCCCATACCTGTCGCACTGAATTTCCAATTCACTAAGCAATGCTTGCAGCCCCTTGGCTGACTGACAAACTAAAGCTTGGTCATCAGCAAACCTAACTGATTTTACGAATTCCCCGCCCACTTTCATTCCTACCTCGAGTTCTTCCCATGCCTCTTTGATCATTTCTTCTGCGTACAGGTTGAACAGCAACGGTGATAATGGGCAACCCTGCCTTACACCCCTTCCTAACACTGCCCATCCTGACTCCCCGTTTCCCACCCTCACCTGAGCAGTCTGAGACATGTACAGGTTGCGGATTAGCCTCCTTTCCCTCCAATCTATTCCTATTTTCTGCAATATACTCATTAGTTTTTCCCAATTTACTCTATCAAACGCTTTTTCGAAATCTACGAAACAGGCAAATACCTCCTGGTTGTGTTCTATATTCCTCTCGATTAATAATCTCATTACTGCAATGGCATCACGCGTACCTCTCCCCTTCCTAAACCCAAACTGATCATCCCCTAAGTAATCATTTGCCCTACTCTCTATCCTTTTGTTTATGATCCTGAGAACAACCTTAGCTGCGTGGGATATCAAACTAATTGTCCTTTAGTCCTCACATGACGTGGCCTTTACCTTTTTCGGAATAGGAACTAAAACTGATCTCACAAAGTCTTCCGGCCAGATTCCCTCCTCATAAATACTACGGATCAGCCCATATAGCCTCTTCCTCCCACATTTTCCCAAGCATTTCAAAAGTTCCACGGGAATGTTATCTACCCCCACGGCCTTATTTAGTTTCATCTCCCTTAATGCCCTTTCTATCTCATTGTCTAGTATGCCTGGACCTAAGCTATCTTCCTCTACGTCATGTTCCTTTTCAATGTCTAACTTTGTTGGTCTAAGCTCTTTACTATACAGGTCTTCTACATATTCCTTCCATCTCTCTTGGATCTTTCCTGCGTCAACTATTACCTTACCGGCCTTATCTCTAACTGCTATCGTTGATCTCCCTTTCTTACTTCCCGATAAAGATTTAACTATGCTGTAAAGCGCACCGATTTCCCCCTTCCTCTGCAGACTTTCCATATTCTCGCACTGCGTCTTCCACCATGCTTCTTTGGCTTTATTTGTTGCCCGCCTCAATTTATTGTTCAATTCTTTGTACTTCATTTTGCCTAATTCTGTATTTATATTCTTCCATTTTCGCCGCTCATCCATTTTTGTAATCATCTCATCCGTGATCCATGGTTTACGAGTCCTTTTAGCGTTAACGGTTCCAATAGTGTCTTTTGCCGCTTTAGACAACCCTTTTTTGATACATTCCCATTTTTCTTCAATAGTACTTAGCTCTTTACCGTCCTCCATGATTTTCTCTACCGCCTGTTTGTATTCCTTTCTTTTCAACCCATTTAATGCTTCTACATTCCATTTTCTAACTCTCCGCCCCTGCCTTATCTTTTTAAAACGTACGCTACATTTCATAACAACTAAATTGTGGTCTGAGTCCGCATCCGCTCCCGGGAAGCTGTGGGAATTTATCACACTGTTCCTAAACCTGTGTCTAACCAGGATATAATCTAGCTGATATCTTCCCGAGTCACCTGGCATTTTCCATGTATACCTGCGTCTTTTGTGGTGTCTGAACCAAGTGTTGGTGATAACTAACCCCTGTCTCCTGCAGAACTCAACTGCTTTCTCCCCGCGGTCATTCCTCGTGCCTAAACCGTAGTCCCCCACCTCATCACCATCTCTTCCTTCGCCTACTGTCGCATTCCAATCCCCCATCACTATCAAATGTTTCCCTGCAGGAACACATGCAATCATGTCCTCTAACTGATCGTATATCCTATCGACCTCTTCTTCCTTATGGTTGCTCGGTGGCATGTATACCTGGATAATAACTAAGTTCGTCGGTTCTGCTTTTATCTCCACTAGTAGTATTCTATCCGTTACCTGCTCTATGTTGACGACGCTTCTTCCTACCTCTTCATTTAATACTATGGCGACCCCTCGTTGGCTCTTGTCCCCACCGCTGTATATTATTCTATACTTATCACTCCAGTAATCCCCGCTATCTTTCCATCTCACCTCGCATAGACCTAAAATATCTATATTTCCCCTTTCCATCTCTCGCTTAACATTCTCCAATTTCCCCGTCCTCATCATTGTCCTAACATTCCACGTTCCTATTCTAACTAATTTGGTCTTCTTCTCCTGCGTCTTCTGTCCTGCTGCTGCTGGTTTTCCCTTGCAAGGGTTTCGTGGGATGACGACCGCGGAAGCCTTGCCTCCCCCGCTGCCGGGCACGACACACGGCCGATTGGGCCGAGCCCCGTGGTTGCCAGGACTCAAAATATCTCTATTGTCCATCACATTGTTCTTGGGAATGATAATTGAGGTGGTTTCCCGTTGCCTTCCTCATATATATATATATATATATATATATATATATATATATATATATATATATATATATACACACACCATAAACACAGTAATCAGTGTGTGTGTATATATACACATCTATATATATTTATATATATATATATATATATACATATAAATATACACAAACCACAAGCACAGAAATTGGATTTCTCTCAACAATCCCATCTTCTCCAAAACCATGCCTAAAGCTTCGTTTGTTTTTCTTTCCATTTCACCTTCTCTACCCTGCTCCCACATTTCAAAAGTCTCAAATCGACTCATTTCGTCTTGCTTCAATGACCATGTTTCCGAGACGTACATGGCCACACTCCATATTCAAGATTTCACCAATACTTTATTAATGTCCTTATTCAACGTTCCTGTCGTCCCACACCTATACGCTGAGCTGATGTTACTTTGGCGAGTAAAAAACTTGGCACTAAACCTATGCAAGAATGAGGTGTAAAGCAGTAGTTGGAGTCCAGCTCCACGAAAATGCCGGCTCTCCCAAACCAACCATGTATTTACTTCGTGAATCGGTTTGCTATTCTGCTGCCAAATCTACGTTGCCTTTATTTGCATGTTTTTCACCATTAATTTCCCACTGATTATCCCTTTATCAATTCTACGGATTTCATTCACTTTATCATCTACACATTTCCTTTCTCTTTTCTTCCCTTTTTAAAATTCGTACTTGCGAAACTTGAACTCTCCCTCTCTCGAAATTCTCATTTGATAATGATGTAAAAACATTGATACAGGTTGAAATAAATTCCTTAAAGTGGGAAACTTAATTAACTCATTATATCATAATGAATGAGTTCCATTACATCAGTCCAGACCTGCTATCCGTCGATCGTAATACGTAGCAACACCTTGATTGTCCACTTGTACCCTGCCATCCATTTCCGTGGTTCCGTAGGCCATCAATTATAATCCCTGAACGTGCAATGCTCTTAAGCGCGTCCCGGTGTTCGGTCATCTTAGCGTCGTATGCCGTGAGACATGGCGATTGTCATGTCGAGTTACGGTGCTTGAGACTAAGAGCGGCGTTGAAGACGACTTTGGAGGTAAATCAGGGATGCGACCAGTGACCGAAACTCTGGAGGCGAGCCTAGCAGTAGTAGTATTTAGGGGAGGCGACCGGCAGATAAGGTCATTTGCGCCATAGGGGATGGACAGGAAAGGATGAAGGGTGGAGAGAAACCCGGCGTCGGCATTAGCCTACTCTTTACGAAAGGCGCCAAGGGGTCCGCAGCTTAACGTCCCATCTGACGGACGGCGAACTCCCTCAAAGTGCCCTCCACAAAAACCCCCCCAAGGAGGGATCGAGATAACTCTGAAAAATATTCAACACCGCCGGAATTTGAACCCGCGCCCTCAGGGTGGGAAGCCAGTACGATAGCCACCGCACCTACTCGATCCCCGAGGTGAACCTATTCATAACGGTTGAGTAACCGGTTGAAACTTGGGGTCCTTTTTTTTTGCCACAGTTATAATTTCAGTTTAGGTTACGTTATTGATTGCAGTTATCATATCGGTTAAAGTACCTGTTCCGGTTACAGTTATAGTTTCGGTTAAGATTACAGTTATAGTTTTGTTACAGTTATGGTTTCGCTCATTCGTACAGTTATGGTAGCGTTAACAGTGACGAATACGCAAAACCATGCACCAACAAAAAACAATCAATTTCTTGTCCGACGTAGACTGAATTAGGACTGAAACCAAAAAATAATAAGAACAGCAACTAATGAGTTATGTTCAGTTTCTTCACCTTCAAAAGTTAATTCATATTTTCGAACTTTTTCCTTCTTGTCCTGCATGATCCAAACCTACTGATTCCTCCCACGTTTGACCAAGGCCTGTACGTGAGCTAGGTTAGATCTGCAGTAGTACAACTAGCACTGCGCATGAAGAGTATTTACAAGAAGATTTTAGTTTGGGGCACATATGATCTAAGGGAGCTATTTTTTGCCCAGTTGTCTCACTTCCGGAAATGTATGCCACAGTAGCGTAGAATCCGTTTTCAAGTTCTTTATCGGAAATTGAAATAGCATTCACATGGCGAACTGTTCCGCATTGGATAAAAGAGTATTGTCAACATCGATTTCTGTTGTTGCGAATGCGTTAACAAATTGATTTATTCCGTTATTTGAAGTATTAATGAGTAATTTAAAGTGAAAGAAGTAACTTGGCAACTCCATACGAACTTTATTAAAGTAAGACCTAGGTTTCGACGCTAGATGTCATCATCAGATATGATGATGACGTCCAACGTCGAAACCTAGATCGTATTTAAATGAAGGTCGCGTAAAATAATAGTAAATTAAAATAATAATAAAAAGTTACTGCTTTAATTTTAAATATATTGTATAAAGTCCATAAAATTACGCCAGAGACAAGAAATTTCATAAACGAGTAAAATAACGTGTCGTTAATATAGCATAACACCTTTATGGGATCGAAGGGTAACCTTAGCGGGAACGGAAAGCACCTAGAACGTTTTTCCGAGGCTTTTTTTTCCTCAGCACTTGTTCTTTTGTACTGAAAGCATCCCTGGAAATCGCACCAGTTTAGGACTGAAACGTCGTCTCCCCAACCGTCGGTTCTCATAACGACACAAGTGGACACAAAAGTCCGTGTCAGAAAAAATTAGTTTTATGAATGCTCACGACACCACAGTGTTACTTAAACAGATGTTGAATGAAGAAAAACTGTTTTCATCCGTGATCGTGATGGACTAGTGCCTTAGAATCCACCCCCTCCCACCCTGACCCATTGAAACTCACCCTTCTCGACAACCTGGAACCGGATGTGGATGTCCTCCGCGGAATCCTGTGCTTTGGCAACGCAAGTCCACTCCCCCACGTCTTCCGCCCGAATAGACGGAATGCTGACAGCGCAGAAGCCGGCGCCCAAGTCGCCCACGGCTCTCACCCCGTGCCGCCACGAAGTCCTGCCGTAGAGAGGGATCGATTGAAAAGTGAAAAAATTTGGTCAAAATTAATAAAGCCATTCTCTCAATGCCTTAATGAAGCATTTGGTGAGACACTTCAAAAAAAAATGTTGAGCCCTCAAGTTCAATTATGAAATCAATTTTTAAATTCTCTAACGTTTGTCTCTCTGAAAAGTTCATGATACATTTATCTTGTTTAAGTCCTTGGAATTTTGATGAAAGTCTTATTTGGGTACCATTTAAGGCTTAGGGGCCGCAAGAGTTTCTCGGGTAGGAAAAAAATCCACAAACGCCCCTTCCTGTGAAAATATGAAGCGCATTCATCTCAGAAGCATGTCGACTGATTACAGTACGTAAGTGTAGGCGTACAATATGTTACTTCTCCCTCAGCAGCGATAGAATTAATCGAGTGGGATTCCCATTTGCTCGTACCTGTGAACGTCCGGATGCCGAGAATCAATGACGGTGACAATAGAGTAGTCCGGTCTCTCGAAGCGACAGTGCTCCAAGGCCACTCCCATCACACTGCGGCAGCGAAATTCGGCTGGGTAGCCTCTCGACACATCTCCTTTCACTTCCGCCACCAGTTGCTTTTCTGTAAGGATACGGGAAGGCGTGCCACAAGGGCGCGCAGTGTGGCCGCTCAATTTCCGAGCGGCGGTGGATGCAAGAGAAGCATGTGCGTTCAGTTGGCGTGGTAGCAATTTACACGGTGTCGTTTAAGTAACTCTAGGAACTAAGGAAATTATATAAAAGAGTGAATAATAATATCACTAATTGCTATTAATTTTTGAGTTATATTAAATATAAAAGTGTAAAAATCATTAATCTCTACATATGTCGTCAGATAAATGTTAGTTCCTATCTCATAAAAAGAAAAGGCAGCCAGATGTGAGGAATACAGAAGAATAAGTTTGACTTTGCACGTAGATGAAGAGGTTCTAAGGATCATCAGTAAGAGGACGGAGAGCAAGGTGAACGGTTACTAAGGGGATGATCAGTTTGCGTTCAGGAAGGGGAGGGGCACGCCTGATGCCATAGATGTAATGCGGTCACTAATAGAGAGGAACATAGAATACAATCAGCGTGTATTTGTCTGTTGCGTAGATTTCGAAGAAATGTTCGACAGAGTGAACTTGGTAGAATTAATTAATCTATTGCAGGAAATAGGAGTAGAGTGCAGGGATAGCAGACTTATCGGCAACCTATACATGCCTCAAACTGCTCAGGTGCGAGTGGCGGATGGAGAGTTAGGATGGACAGTATTAGGAAGAGCTGTTAGACAGGGTAATCTATCATCACCCGTATTTTTAACGTGGAGAAAATGGTTCAAGAGGCATGTGAAGAACAGGAGATAAAAATTAAACTCGGTATAGAATTAATATAGTCATTTCGGTTTGCTGTTGATTAAGCTTTACTTCGCCAGTTAGCCAAGGAGTTCCAAGCATTACAGAACGCATTGGGAATTGAGTACGATATGCATGGAATGAGAATAAATGTAAACAAAACGAAGGTTATGCTGTTTTCGAGAAAGAGATTGAATGATAAAATTGGAGCTAACAAAATAGAGCAGGTGGAACCGTTAACGTAGTAAAGGCCGACGGATAAGCAGGTTATGTTCAGAGGATTATCAACTTGAGAAGTCATAAGCAGAAATAAAGCTTTTTGGAGGAGCTACATACTGGAGGATTACAAAAAGGAAAGTGTATTTGCGAGTTACGACAGTAACAGAGGCAAAAAGGTATCTGTTGAAGAGTATAGCGTGGCTTAACTTAGATCAGGGCCAAGTGGCGTTTTGGCAATGAGGCATTGCTTTTGTACAGGCTTGAAAAGCTGTACTCGACGTAAGAGTCGAATGGAGATACGGCAATCTTAATATGTAACTTGGTTATTCGGAATCATCTTTAATTAAGATGCTGGCAGATATTTAGGGCAAATTCATAGGACTATCAAAATCGATCGATACTTGCGGAGGGATAACAAAAAAATATCGATAGGGAATGAAGACAAATTCAGGAACGAAGAGTTGTCCGCTGACAGTAGAGTTTGCATCTAAGGTGTAACAGGTATAGGAGGTGAGTGGACGAGGAACTTGGAAGTTTGGAAGGACTTCGATATTGTCCAAGGTTCATGTTTAAGACCACCACAAACCCCGTTTCTGGCTGTTATAGGCAAAAAAATGTCCGACCCCCTTGTAGTGATCGATACTTTGAAATATCGTCGACGGGAGGAGTGTTTCCTTCGGATCATAATCCTTCGCTCTGACTGCATCGAACACTCACCGTGCACGTGAGTTCGGATGGGTAGCGCGACTGCATCGCCGTAGTCGATGCTCACCACACACTCCCATTTGCCCGAGTGCTCGGAGGTGGTGGCGGCTTGCACCTGGAGGCCGCAGTCCCCCAGTCGCTCCCCTCTGCCGTACGGTTGGAATGGCGCGCCGCTGGTGGCTATCCTGGGTGGTACCGTTGCGTTGCCGTCGGGAAGGCGGATGAGGCAGAGGGTCAGAGGAGCGTCGGCTGAGCAACCGATGACCAGTGAGTCGCCGGACATCACCTCCATTTCGACTTCATCGCCAAGGTTGTCAGTTGTGCTTCGTATGGTGTTCTTACGTGGTATCCAGGTCCTCAGCGTCTTCAACTTCTCTTCTCTCGTCCGACTGGCTGCATAAAGAAATCGCAGTAGCGTCTTAATTTTCATTTCCATGTCCGCAATACTTGCATGAGAGCTCATACGTTCAACAAACTAGCATTTAATCACGGGCTAAGGAGGTGCAAGATAAAGCAATTACTTGGGTTCCTCGAGTGCGGATTCGAATGATCAATGCTACTTTATATACAGGGTGCAGCGAAAAAATCCGGACAAGCACGCGTGTCCTCGAATGAGATTTCCTTACTGGGGTAGCGAAACTTTTCCCAGACTTCTCAAAAGCATCATACTTAGCCACAATATCGTAAACAGTTTTTGTGGGGTACCAGAAGAATCGAACTATTTCGAAATATAACGCCCAGCACAAACACTTTCGAAAATAGCGGCTCTTCGATTGTACTCCGCACTTGTACGTAACATCGCGGCTATTTTGAGGTTACGACTGTTTACTAGATTCCTATAGCTTTCAAGAACGCCAATCGCGACCTCCAGTGGAACTACGATGTGGCGAGTAATTCAAATTGAGGTTGTCCGGATCTTAGCGCCAAACTCGATATTTATCTGTCATATTGGCATAGCTCAAAACAGTTAACAATGCAACTGTTCACAGTTCATAATTGCCCAGGGAAGTAACTGTTCGATGATAATTAAGTGCCATCATATTAAAATATATGTAAGACATCTAATAATTGAACGATTGAATATTTTATCTTTACTTAGGTGGCGAAACTCAAATATCCAATTGGTGTGTATGGCTTGAACCCATACCATTACGTTCTGAAAATGTATGAGTGACTTCTTAGCCTCATCGTCACTTTCACGATAAAACAGCCTATCAAAAATCTATTTTTCCCGAAATGTTTAGTATTTCTCATCATGAGATTTTGTTTCACGTTTACCACGTTCAACTGTTACTCGACCCTTCGTACTTTTACGCTATATGCACCGCATATGAGACCTGAATGTTACGGAAACTAAGGCAATAGCTTCCCACCTAGAGGTTCCGGGTTCAAATTCCTAGGTTGGAGGACTTTTCAGTGGAATATCATACCCACTTTTGAGTAATGTGTGGAGATCACTTTGCTAGTGGACAACGTCTTCTGTCAGATGGAGCGTTAAAAACTTTGTGACCCCCTCGTTGTCTTTAGCTATTTGAGTAGGCTAATGCCGACGCAGCTTTTTTGTTCACCCTTCCTTCATTCCTTACACATTCTACTCCGAATTACACAAATAACATCAGCTGTTTGGCTCCCCCCCCCCCCTATTGTGACCGTTCTCTTAGAATTCCCATGGCTATTGTTCAGAGCATATGACATGTACCAAATGTACAAACGTATGTAGCAGTTAATGCGAAGTTAAATACTCAACTTTTTACAGATGTTAGTGCTGAAAAGTATATGAAAGAAATTAAAATATGTAAATAAAATCTACAGAAGTAAAGGCTGTCGAAGTGTAGGTAGACAGAAGTTAACATTTGTTTGCATACTAAAAGAGTCACTAGAGTAATTTTCTTCCTTATCCTAGAGAATATATATATACACGAGTATGTATACATATATATATATACGCGCAACCATAGCATATATATATATATATATATATATATATATATATATATATATATATATATATATATATATAAAATATCTTCGAAATGGAACGCTCTTCGGCGACACACAAATATATAAAAACACAGATGTAGATTTTTAGAATATAGAGACACAAAGAAAGGACACTCACAATTTGTTATTTTACGTTTCGACAGCACGGCTGTCGTCTTCAGATTCTGAAGACGACAGCCGTGCTGTCGAAACGTAAAATAACAAATTGTGAGTGTCCTTTCTTTGTGTCTCTATATTCTAAAAATCTACATCTGTGTTTATATATATATATACGCGCAAATTTTTATTTTTTTTGCGCGTGTATATATATATATATATATATATATATATATATATATATATATATATATATATATATATATATACATACGCGCAAAATTATGTTTTCTTTAGCGGTAAATGATAACGACTATAAAACGGCAATCACTATTGCGCGTTACCTTCTTTGCCATTTCCGTGTCCCCTTGCGCGTCTTTTCGCTATCACATGACCTTTGTATCGACCTGTGATTGTTTTCAATGTTCCCTCTCCGGTATGATGCACCATATTTGGGTCTAACCTGGGACACGCTTTCAGGTTGTCTGGTACCCTTTCTCATGTTCTCTGACACGTTCTGGGGATCGAGTCCTCTCTGTCTCTGAGTGCCATCGTTATTGCCCTCCTTGGCCATCTGGAGGTAATCTGGGTGCTTTAACCTAGGGACTGATCTTCTAAAGAGTACGCAAAACTATCATCGCTCCATCCCAACATTTCCTCTAAGGTTTCGAGTATACGAGCACAAGTTGTTAGTAAACATTTGCTCACATTCATAACCTGGATTGGAAATGGTACCCTACCTACCTTCTCTCGAAATATCACTCACCGATTCCGACTTCGAGGAATCCCCCTCTAAGAGCCCAGGGGTCGACGGAGCTGATGTAGGCCTCACAGCGCCATAGGCCGATTTCTTGAGGCTTTAGGGGTTGCTCCACACTCAGGCCACAATCCCCGTTCTTCAGGCCTCGCCCAAAGTAAGAGTACCTGAAGGGAGGGGAAAGAGAGGGAGAGAGATGGAGATGAGAAGTCCGGGATTTTGACAGCTCTCGGCTGATGTCGCTGTGCATTGCGATGAACTCATCCCTTCGACCGACGCTGCTTATCCGTCGTTTTCTCTTAGGTGCGCTATAATTCCTGGAGAAGCTACTTGATACTGGAAAAGTTACTTACTACTTACTCTCCATCTCTATCACTATCCCGGTCAAGGCGAATGATTTTTACTCTCTGAAATTGTTCCATTGTAATGCACATTTAGCGGATGACTCTATTAAAAGGTACTGTCGTGGCATCTCTTGTTACTTGGCAATTACTTGGAATTTACTCACTCTCTGTTTATTGTTAGGAGAGGTTTTCATTGAACAAAAATCATTGATTTGATTCTCAGAATTGTGGCGGTCAGATTTAATTCCATGAATCGCGTTAGGATAAAAGAGATTGGAGTTTTAGATAGAATTAATTGGCAAAGACCAAACCATAGGCATGGTGAAGCAGGGGAAATGGAAGAAATAAGGATAACTAAAGGGACTGGAGAGGTTAGAATCACAGAGACTGGTATAGCTGTCGACCGGATAACACTTTGATAAGTCACGTGCTCATTCACGTCACTCGTCCAGAACTCTTGCCAGTACTATAATCACATGACGATCAGTTACCCCAGGTCGGGTTTTAAGTTGGCGTCAATCATCAAAAAACGTAACTTAGATACACGTTCACCGATATGTTTTGCGATTGATCAATTAACCGAAAAATTAAATAAAAATCATCGCCCATATTTTTTAATGATCGGGTTTAATGGTCTTCTCTTTAACGGTCATCGAAACACGTAGTACGTGTGGGCATTGTTTGAACATGCAATTAGGAACCAGTCGCACTTAGTACTCGACGGTTGACGTACGCGATTGACACCGTCGGAGATTGATGGGAGTCAGTTTTTGCTTCGTATTACTTTATATTATTGTGGCAAAGTATGCGGAAGAGAGTTATTTCTGAAGGCCAGGGACCCAAGCTTGTAGCTTGGGTTTTCTGACCCTGACTACTGGGTCAAGTGGTCAGAGCCTGTAAATATACCTGCCAGAGGCTAGTCCGTCCCTGGGGTAAAGAGTTCCCCCACCGGGCATCACGAATTTACACACGTCCACAACTGCGTTGGCCAGATAGTTGCAGTGGAGGTTGAGGGCAGGTTTACTGCGTCCCGAGGGTGAACTGGTGTTCCTCCACACAAACCCTACATCTTGGTCACTGGGTACCGCTGTACACGGGAGAAAACATTTCATTTAGAGTTTACTAGTAAAAGGCATGCATACAGGCGAAGGTTTTGTGAGGGTATACAATGGCTGGGAGGCTTTCAGGTCTCTCTTGAGGGGTTCAAAATTAACGCATCCCCAAGGGTCATCCAACCGTTTGAATACCCATATTACAACCTCTTTCGTCATTTCCCTATTCCCGCCAAGCGGTTGCTGCCTGCAGACTTTTGACGGATATGCCTACGTGTTCAATGCTACGCGCACTCACCGGCATACTCTAGGTCCACCTTGGACGTCCGCGGCACCATGGACCCGCTGCTGGTCCACTCGCACGTCCAATCGCCAACCACCAGGTTGCTGAAGTTCACCTTGGGTGTCTTACAAGACTCTACCTGAGGAGAAGTTGTGGCCACTTTAAGAAAAAATCTTCCGGATCAAACTGGGGAAACAAAACCTCGTATTTCGGAAGATTTCATCACGAAACAATACGTATTTCTAAAACATTAGATGAGAAAAAAGTCGTGGTATGGATACTATACACTAAAACTATGAATAATAAAAAGACAATGGTCATGCGGTGTCCGAGATAGAGAAAAGTTTAGCTAAATAAAATAAGTGAACTTGAGAAAATGAAACAGCGTACCTAATTCAGTTTTTTTAGGCCAAAATGGTTAGAGTAACAGAAACATAATCGAAGTTGACAAATAAAAACTTCCACAAGAATGCAAAAATTTCAGACTGTTAAAATCATTCGCCTTGATCGAGATGGCGAATTATTTCTACACTCTGAAATTGCTAGGGAAGGTGGGAATAGATGAGAAAAATGTTGATTAAGGATAAGAAGAAAGGACTTTTTAAAACTAAAGTATGGAGCTTGGTATTGTACAAAGCGGAAACATGGTCATTTGAGCAAGGTGATAGGCATATATATGAGGATTTTGAAATGTGGGTGTGGAGAAGGATAGAAAAGATTGAGTGAACAGAAAGGAAAACAAACGAGGAAGTAAATGCAACAGTTTCTGGCGTCACTTGGTGGAAATTCTTCATATTGAAATTAAGTTTAAAATACTTCGCCTTTCCACATACACCACTTTTATTACTACCTAGGTTTCGTTATGGTATAACATCATCAGGTCTGATGATCAGACCTGATGATGTTATACCATAACGAAACCTAGGTAGTAATAAAAGTGGTGTATGTGGACAGGCGAAGTATTTTAAACTTAATTTCAAAACGAGGAAGTGCTAGGTATGGTGGGGTAGGAGAGAGAATTGTTGAGTTGAACTATTACAAGGCAGGAAAGATGGATGCAGAGCATTCTGATTGGCAAATGAAATTTTGAAGACTGTGATAATTAGGGGAAGAATTAAGGCAAAACGAGAAAGGGGTAGGAATAGGATAGGGATGTTGGACAAAATGTAGGGAGGAAGGAAGTATGCGGAATTAAAGAAGGGTTTATTGTATTATCTACCTCTACATCTACTCAATATTTATAAATTTTATTTATTCGTCTATATCAATGTTAACTCCTTCGAAATAGTCCCCATTTTATATTATACACTTATGCTAACGATTTTTTCAATCTTCTAATCACTTCTGGTACTCGATTTTTTGCATAATTTTTAGCTCCCTCAGCGATATCAGTGGGCCTCCCAGTGAGTTTTAATCTATCTAAAGGGTGCGTTCCGAAAGTAATTTAATTATTTAAAAAATTAATTTATTGAACAGATTTGCACAAACACTTACAATTCTTCAAAGTACTGTCCTTGGGCCAATACACTTTTTTTCCTGTGTCTCTACGATGATTGGTACGCGCCCTGGAAGACGTCCTCGAGGACCTCTCGCAAGGTCTTCGTCACGGCTGATAAGATCTCTTCTATGGAGGAAAAACGGGTTCATTTCAGGGCCACCTTAATCCGAGGAAACAAAAAGAAGTCTGCTGGGGCGACATCGGGACTATAGGGGGGGTAAAGCAGCGTTGGCATCTGGTGTTTGGCGAGGAACTCGCGGACTCGTAGCGCATTGTGGCAAGGCGCGTTGTCGTGATGGAGTTGCCAGGTAGCGAAGATGTTTTTTCTCGTCCTGATGAACCTTTCCGGAGTTTTTCCAGTACATCCACGTAGTAATCAGCATTGAATGTCTGTCCTTGAGGATCAAACTCCTTATGGACCACTCCTTTACAGTCAAAAAAGATAATGAGCATTGTTTTCACTTTTGATTTGCTCATTCCTGCCTTTTTGGGCCTGGGGGACTGGTCGGTGTGCCAGTCAGAACTTTGGCGTTTTTTCTAGGCCATATTCAAAAACTCAGGTTTCATCACCAGTGATGGTGTTGTCCAAATAATCAGGTTCATTTTCAATGCGTCGCAAAAGTTCACTTGAAATTTCCGCTCGGTTGGTGTTTCGTGACACGGTTGGTGCGCATAGGTTTACAATAACTGACGTCCTGCCGCTTCCACAGCTTGGAGAGTACTAAGACCAGTTTGGCGGCAAATCTTGATGTACCTCCCACTCTACTCCAAGTAATTTGATCCCACTCCAACTAATAGGAGCGGCACAGTAAATTCAATTGAATTACTCCTGGAACTTACCCTGTATGATTGTAAAACGACGACCTCTTAAGGTTCTCTTTATTATTGGGAACAGATATAAGTCACAAGTGGCCATGTCTGGCGAATTTAGAGGCTGGAACATCATTTCAGTGTTTTTTTTTGGACAATAATTCATGAACAATTAGAAATGAGCAGTGTGGCCAGGTTCATCATCGTGGTGGTTCAAAAACCATGAATTATTTCGTCACAAATACGGGCATTTGGTTTGTATTGCTTCACGCAAACGGCGTTGAACTTGTAATAAGTACTCCCTATGGATCGTTTTACCTTGTGGCAAGAAGTCAAGCACTATGCAAAATTACAAAACTCCTGTTCCTTTTTGAACACACCTCGTACTAGTGACTTCGGCTGTTCCGCCACACTCCGGAGGGTCTTGTTGGGAGTTTACCTGTATGGCAGTGGGACGCTCTGGGACTCCGTGGTCGCCCGGAGCAGTGATGTAGCAGGTCTTCAGCTTTTCCGGGCCACATGTAGAGGTTGAGTCCTTCCCTGGCAGGAACTCATGGCGAGCATTAGAGCCATTCCATGAACAATCTGCGGGCAGCGAGAGAAAGAGAGTGGCAGAATGCTCGGTCAGAGGGAGTTGACAAAGCAACTCCGACAGAAAAATATCTTATTGCTAGCATATCGGTCTCATTGACGCTGATAAAATAAACATAAAATATGATATGTAAATTTATCATTAATTTATTTTTTACGTGCCTCGGCATATGGAGTGCTTTGCCAGCGTGTGTCGTTCAAGTTCTGAGAACTAATTTTTCCTGACAAATTACTTTTAATCAGATATTTTTTCTTCTGTTACTTTTCAAAATAATGTTCATAAGAAATTCTTTCAACCCACTCAGTTCCTTCTGCCCCCGAGAAAGGTGGTGCGCCACCGAAAATTCGGAATATATAGGAGTTTTCTTTTTGTGTTTCTGGGTTTATTTTTTCGCTAGTGCTACCTTGGTGTACCTTTTGATCCACATCTGTGACACTTTCACCAAAGTTATATATATATATATATATATATATATATATATATATATATATATATTAGGTAATCTACCGGTTAAGGTAGGTTTTTGGATGGACACAACTACCAAACAAATATTTTATTACTCCTAACAAAACACAAAATCCATCATCCTACTCTATATCAGGTCCCTCTTCATCTCTGAGTACTTTCTTCCTCCCTTCATCCCGTCCAACATCCCTATCCTGTTCCTTCCCTTTCCTCTTTTGCCCAACATTCTCCCCTCAATCACAGTCTTCAACATCCCACTTCCGGTCAACACCCCCTTCATCCACTTTTCCTGCCTCCATAGGATTGCTCCCAACAAACCCCTCTCTTCGCCAACCATACCAAGTACTTCCTCATTTGTCTTCTTCTCTGTCCATTTCACCTTCTCCATCCTTCTCCACACCCACATTTCAAAAGCCTCCAGTCTACGTCTATCCTCCTGCTTCATTGACCACGTTTCCGCACCGTTCATAGCTACGCTCCATATCAAAGTTTTTACGAGTCTTTTCTTAATATCCTTACTCAAAGTCCCTGTCATCAACTCCCTCCTCCTTGTGAAAGCCTCTTTGCCTAGCGCAATTCTTCTCCTTACGTCCCTACTACTTTGACCTTGTTGGTCCAAAACACTACCGAGATACGTAAACTGTTCTACCTGCTCTATTTTTTGCCCACCTATTTTAATGTTAAGCTTGGCCTTTTTCTTTCTAGAAAATCGCATTACCTTTGTTTTATTAATATTGATTCTCATCCCATACCTGTCGCACTGAATTTCCAATTCACTAAGCAATACTTGCAGCCCCTTGGCTGACTGACAAACTAAAGCTTGGTCATCAGCGAACCTAACTGATTTTACGAATTCCCCGCCCACTTTCATTCCTACCTCGAGTTCTTCCCATGCCTCTTTGATCATTTCCTCTGCATACAGGTTGGACAGCAACGGTGATAATGGTGAAACCTGCCTTACACCCCTTCCTAACACTGCCCATCCTGACTCCCCGTTTCCCACCCGCACCTGAGCAGTCTGAGACATGTACAGGTTGCGGGTTAGCCTCCTTTCCCTCCAATCTATTCCTATTTTCTGCAATATACTCATTAGTTTTTCCCAATTCACTCTATCAAACGCTTTTTCGAAATCTACGAAACAGGCAAATACCTCCTGGTTGTGTTCTATATTCCTCTCGATTAATAATCTCATTACTGCAATGGCATCACGCGTACCTCTCCCCTTCCTAAACCCAAACTGATCATCCCCTAAGTAATCATTTGCCCTACTCTCTATCCTTTTGTTTATGATCCTGAGAACAACTTTAGCTGCAAGGGATATCAAACTTATCGTCCTATAGTCCTCACATGACGTGGCCTTTACCTTTTTCGGAATAGGAACTAAAACTGATCTCACAAAGTCTTCCGGCCAGATTCCCTCCTCATATATATATATATATATATATATATATATATATATATATATATATACACACACATACATATGTATATTAACACCCATTCATACACGAAAAGCTGGCCTTTGGTGAAAAAATATTCATTCACATGGATACAGACATAAGGAAAATCGATAGGAACACATACAAAGGACGTACGCAGGAGAGGTGGGTAAGGCAGAATCGAGCATGTCACGAGTGTAAAAATATTTCCTTGTCCGGAACTTGAACCACGGATCTTTTGACTGGCTGGGCCGATGCTCTAACCACTTGAGCTATCGTGGAAACGTAAATTACACTTAAATCTGCGGGTATTTATGCAACCATGTGCCCGATTCTTTGGCCAGGAGATGGTGTTACCTTTGGTGGGTGAAACATCTCCATAGCAAATTTTTTTGCACTTATGATCTGCTCGATTCCGCCTTTCCCACCTGTACTCAGTTTGTCTTTTATATACGAGGGCGATTCGAAAAGTAAGATCTCCTATTTTTTTCATGAAAAATAAATTTTATTCTCCATTTTGTGTTCATCGTCGGATGGGCTGAGCAATTATGTATTTTTCTACATAGTCGTCTTGATGATCAATCACTTTTTGCATCTTTGTAAGCAGCTTTTTAATACCGGCGTCGTACCTTTCTCCCACCGCGTCACGAAGCCAACTGACTACTGCTGCTTGCACTTCCTCGCCTGGCTTGAATTTCTGTCCTCCGAGGTGTTTTTTGAGAGCGGGAAACAAGTGGTAGTCGCTGGGGGCAACGTCCGGGCTGTAAGGAGGGTGGTCGATGATATCCCAGCCGAATTCATTGAGTATGGTGGTCGTTTGATGTGAGATATGTGGACGTGCATTGTCATGATGCAAACACACTCCTTTGGTGAGACACCTTGTTGTAACCGAAGACCTCCGACACAATATTCTGCACAGAGAAGTAGCCACTCTCTTCATTAAGGCATTCCTTTATCTCATGAAAGGTAATTCTCCGGTTATTGCGGACCATCTCGTCAATTAGAGCCAACACTGATTCCGGCAAACTCGGCCGCCCCGACCGCTGCTCATCGTGGATGTTTTCCCAGCCAACAAAAAACTCTCTGCGCCACTTCCACACGTTTTTGATGTGCATACACTTCTCACTGTACACTTCCACTAAATGGCGATGAATTTATATCGGACATGCAGTCGTTATTTGGCTTCACGACGCGGCGAGAACAGGTACGACGCCGGTATTAAAAAGCTGCTTACAAGGATGCAAAAAGTGATTGATCGTCAAGGTGACTATGTAGAAAAATAGCTAAATGCCTCACCTTTCCATCGATGTGCGCAAGGTTGAGAATAAATTAGATTTTCCATGAAAAAAATAGGGGACCTTACTTTTCGGATCGCCCTCGTATTCCTAACCCTTACATATATGTACATATATATTTATATATATATATATTTATATATATATATATATATATATATATATATACATATATATATATATATACATACATACATGCATATATATATACATATATATATAAATATATATATATATATTTATTTATTTATCCATGCATGTATTTAATTATTCATTTGCCATAAAATTTTCCCTTAACATGGGAGAGTGATAGAAAAACGACTGGATTTTCAGAAACCCATTGGTTGTCAGAGGGAGGTGGTGAGGTAGAGGTGGATCGCCCCTAACCACCACCCACTTAATCGCGCACCCACTCACCGAAAACAGAGATGCCAACCCTTTCCGAGCGCTTAACGTTTTTAGTCGCGGCGAACAGCTCCCAGCCTCCGTAGTCGCTCAGCAGGGCGCCCCGGATCCGAAACCCGCACCTCGTCCCCTCAATTCCGGAGTCGTAATAGACGATTCTGGAGCTGGAGGAGGAAAGATGTAGGTCAAACGGGGTTATCGTAAGATCACTTGGCTAGGATCACTAGGGCACCTCTCTGTAGGTTGCGGGGTATTTGACGACTACATCCTCGGCTACAGGTACTCGACTTGCGGCCCAAGTATCAAACTCGTCGCAATTGCTGGTATCACCCCTTTAAGACCCAGTATGTACAACTGAGTACGCCGACCGTCGGATGGGACGCTAAAGTTTTGATCCCTTGTCGTCTTTAGTTAATTGAGTTGGCTAATACCGACGCTGTGGGAAATACTACTCCACCCTTACTCTGTTACATTAGCACCCTACGCTTATCGATTTGCCCACCTATACTTCCTGGCGTAAATAACCTTAGCTGTTGGTCGTATCCCGCAATAGGGGGCACTGTCCATTTTGTAGGCCGGGTATGGACTCGTCTGGAAGAACTTTCGTCTCCTCTACATTGTCTTTCTCTTGCATGGTTCCGCAATGTTCATTCAGGGGTATCCCGATCCTTGCTTTGGTTTCAGTGAAGACCAAACGCAGTACAACGTCGTTTGGATGGTACGTTAAATTATTTGGCCCCCACTTCGCCCTTTTTCATTGACTAGGCTAATGCCGACACCGAGTTTTCTACCCTTGTTCCACCATTCCCTCAATACCCTATACTGCCCCAAATCACCTGTCTCTTCCCATAGTGACCAATGGTGAATAACTTAGCTGTCGTCTCCCATAATATGTACTACTTACTCAGAACAACTCGGGCGCAGTTCTCCTTTCCCTCTGACCAATCAGGAAGATGACCTGTGTTTGAGCCGAAAATTCAAACTAATTGAGTACCCCTGTCCTACGAGCTAACGGGACGCCGTTGTCGATGAATAGACAATAATTACAAACAGTTGCCAGGGGGAATCTGCAACAGAGACTGTGAATACGTTCCATTTCTCCATTCTAGAGTAACGGTTTTATGTTTTTCAGCAAACTATTGAAATTCTGACCACGAGGCATCACCTACCTGTATGCTCAAGCGTCGCTAAAATATATGTACAGAGAACATCGATGGCAGGACAGGGTATAAATAAATCGAATGGACATTAATGTAAGTTATTACGTGAACTGAACTGATTGCGACTTCCCAAACCATTTAACACAAAACCCAATAGAACCCACGATATTTGACCGAAATAAGGGCATTAGTTAATTTCAACGCAAGAGACGGCATATTATTAAGAATTGAGAGCACAATCGGCCAACTACGTAATGACAACTATAGGGAAAATCGTGGCAAGGGAGCGGGATTACCTCCCCTCCAAGGAGGGGAGGGTGCGCGGAAATCACCGCGCAGGTTCTTCTTACCGATGAACAAACTATAGTTAGCTTATCAGTCAGCGCCTGGAATTCAAGTCTTCTACCTACAAGGTTTGATGATATTCGGTGTTTATCTGAGGCTAGACTCGATAGTAAAACTGAAAAGCGGAGACAGCATGCCACAAGTGGAGAGGAGTGGTCATCAAATGGAATCGCTTACTCTTCGGACTGCTGCTGCTTCTGGCCAGGTGGCGGAGGGTAGAGCTGCACGGAGGATCCGTTAATGGTGAGAAGGGTGCAGTTGACCACGGGTCCATCCTCAGGCTGCATCCGGTAGACGATGATGATGTCCTCGCCAATGCAGACGGTGCCAGCTTTCGGGAACACGCCAAAATCGTCTGACGAGAAAAAAAGCAAACATATTAAGAGTTAAAAAAACTTGGCCATAAATACAATTAGCTTAACTTAATATACAGCAAAGCGAACTTAAATGATAAAAGATCCTATCATCCACTTAATGAGGACGTGGAAAGAGTTGACCAGATATCATTCATGCACCAGTTACATGTATCAATCAGTTACACACGTTACAGCTGTTATACTGTATGAACCACTTAACTGAATACACTTATAAAAGAATAAGGAATCCTATTAAAAAGGTCGGTTAATACAAAACACAGAAGCATAGACGTGCTGACAAGTAGGTGGTGACTGGGGTGAGTTTTATTCGTACTAAATTTGATGTGATGAAATAATGTTCACTTAATCACCAAATACGAGCAATACTCAATAACAGTAGAAACCTTATTAGTGGATCTGTCCTTCGATTACCAAGATCACTTGCTTTTCATGTATTTTCCTATGCAGGAACTAGGCAAATATCAGCAGACCTTCGCCTTTTAGTAATGTAATGTTATTATCATTCTGGGATATCATTCCCACGTGTCTTTGTCATCACCCATATTGTTGTGACCAGTGCAGGTCAGTCACCAATTTTACAATATTTAAGAGAAAATACTTCCTTCTTAAGAATTATTGCAGAAACTGTCGCGTGAATTATTTTGGCTGGGATGTTGAAGACAGTGGCAGAGAGAAGAATGTTAGGCAAGCAAGGAAGGATTATGAAATGGATAGTCACGTTGGACGAAGTGAAGGCAGGAAGGAAGGGTGTGAAAATGAAGGGAACTTACTGTAATTTGGATTTTCAGGGGGTCTAAACCTAAGAAAAGTAGGTGATTTGAGTCTCTGTTCATTGTAAACCTACCTTGAACTGTAGAGTACCAGTAATAATAAATAATAGACACTTACATGCTGCAAATACCAAGTTGGACCTCGGCATTTGCAGACATTATAATCCTAATAACTCCGCGAAGTGCAACTCCGCTAATGGAATGTGATAAATTTAATGAGAGATGGTAGGCTTTGGTTCCAAACCAAGCAGAAAATTATTAAAGATCGCCATTTCTGCTTCGATGACGTCTTGGAAACAAATCGATGGTAAAATAAAAGTTATATCAGAGGCGACCGACAGGTGAGGTCATTTGCGCCATTACGCAATAGGTGGGTAATTCGGTATGGGCAGGATTTTCAGGGAATGGAGGAAGGATGGAAGGAAACCCTGTGTAGGCATCAGCCTACTCTGTTAACAATATGCGCCTAGGGGTCACAACAAGTTAACGTACCATGCGACGGACAGCGGACAATACTTTAAGTGATCCCTCCACATAGCACCACAAAAAGACCTCGGTATACCACTGAAAAATCCTGCCATCTCAAACATTTGAATCCTGGGCCTCGGGGCGGTTATCCAGTTCATTAGCCACCTCACAATCCTGATCTCCTAAATGTATTGAACATCTAGAATCAAAATAAAATATTTTCACGAGAGAAACCGTAGAAACTGTGATCAACAAGAACAAGAAAACTAAATCAACATCATCAAAACGAACCATGAATGAGACATTTTGCGTTTATGTGGATGGAGATTTTGATGACGGTCTTAATGGAGTTTAAAACGCTTTCGTCTATCGTTCGGAAATTTAATTTTTTCTTGTTGAGCAGAAGTTATGATTTTTTGCATTCCAAACATGGTCTAAATACTTATACTTTCATAAACAGCGTTTCCAACCGTGGAACACTAGAATCGGAAAAGATGAGTTTATAGTTGCAAATAATTTACCGAGAAAGAAAGAGGCTGGCCATCGGGGAGGTCGTCGCGAAAACCGAAATCAACAGTGCGTAGAAAAAACTGCGCGGTAATTGTTCACACCCCCTTCTGGGCTGGGAAGTTCTCTCTCCCTCTCAGAAGTATTATGTCAACACTATTGTCAGCCGTTGCCGTCTGTTCACGGATGAATGCGATCTCAGGTACTTCAGTTGGCTTTTTTATTTGATTCGCCCATTCGTTTTGCACTCATTTTTTCCAGTTAATTTTCTCGGCAAAACAATAAGAGACACAAAAACGTACAGGAACGCTGGGAGTTACCCGTGTTTTTTTATTGGTATTTGGTGATTTCATTTTTTTCCTTTTATGTACTGAGAATATTTGGTTACAAAAAACAATGATCACTTCGAGGTCTGGATGTTGGATAGTTACGACTAGCTCCGTCTACTTGCAGCCTAAAGATTCTTTTTTCACATTATAGAACGAAAATGCCTTCCTTTCCCCATAATTTCATATACTTCTTCGATTCCTTCGAGCATCTCAGTGACAGGAGCATCGATTTCGTCTGTAGTACCAGCGTGGCAGCACGAATATTCTCCAAGAATTAAGAAGAAAACTGTTAGAATTACAGGGGAAGGAATAGGACTAATTTCAATTAGGTCGGAACATCAAATGTGACGATGATGTCTGATGATGACGGTCGAGCCGTCGAAACGTCAAAACTACATATGTGAGTGTCCTTTCTTTGTTTTTCTATGTTTTAAAAATCTACATCTGTGTTTTATATATTTGTGCGTCGCCGAAGAGCGTTCCATTTCGAAGAAATTTATATATATAGAAACACTCACACGAGCAGTATAATATTTGGACGGCACAATAGAACACAAATAAAATAGTAACATTTAAAAGAACACTCACATTGTTGCTTATTTAAGCTTTCAGCCTCCTCCAAGGCCTTCTTCAGGTAAGACTCCTGAAGAGGTTAGTCTTACTTGAAGAAGACTACGGAGAAGGCCGACAGCTTAAACAATCAACAATACGAGTGTCCTTTTAAGTGTTACTATTTTATTTGTCTTCAATTGTGCCGTCCAATATATATATATATATATATATATATATATATATATATATATATATATATATATACATATCAAAGTTTGCTCACTCCTCTGCTCCTCTGTCAATAAGTGAGTACATATATCCTGATGATGGGCAACTTATCGTTAAATGTACGTATTGAAGGATAATTATGGACAAAATGGCGGGGCCTACCGTTGTGCTTAGTTTGCCGAGGACTCCTCCCTCCTGCCGGAATCTCATCATCAGGTCGGAGGCGAGGGTTCCAATGCAGTAGATCGCCGCCCTTCGCCGCCGGTGCATGTGGAGAGGGTGGCGAGCGATGTTTCGCCGGAAACTGCAGGGACTTTTCGTCGAGAGGTTGGCGGGGCACAGGGGTTCCCATGCGGCGGAAGGTAGACTCTTCGAGCCAGATCCTCTCCTTGCCGGAGTTTCCACTACAGCCGCAGAGGTGGAGACACAGGAGGAGGACAGATACCAGCCACAACGAGTGAATAGACTTCGGCGCCATTACCGTCAGAGTGACGATAGCTAGATCCTAGTCTTCAACACCTAATGGGGTGTTCAAACGTGCATTAGTGATAAAACAATAATTACATTTTTCATACAGCGAAATTTGAAAATGAGATTGACTTCGAAACTAATTTACATTTACAAGAATATCCCGCCTTTCAGCTAATAAATACCTGTAGATGTGTGGTAGTGGGTGAAAGCACCAGGTGTATCTGGAAAAGCAACGGGAGAGAGAGTGTAAGGGGCAAGAGAAAATGGGTAAAAATGCACTTAAAATCCCTGAAAAGACGTGCGTGGTGATGCGATTGATATATGTATATCGTTTTCTCACTAGCTCAAGCGGTTAGAGCATCGACCCAGCAAGTTGAAAGATCCGCGGCTCAACTCCCGGTCAAGGAAACATTTTGTGTTCTGTTATGCCGTCCAAGCGTTATACTTATTCCTCTCGTTAGTGCTTCTACTTATGTAAATACGTGCCCTGGCAGTGGCTTGCAGGGAACTAAAATATCTAGCATATATGTATACATACCTGTATGTTTGACATTTTAGTACCCTTCAAGTCACCGCCAGTGAAAGTGGTAGGGGGTAAATACACACCAGACTAATTTTGATCCGCATATGACCCTACCGTGGTCCAAAAACGAGCTCACTGAGCCCAAAAGCGTGTGAAATTCACATACCAGGGTAGCAGGGCCACTTATTTCTCTTATGCCACCTACGGGTTCTAGGAAAATCTAATAATCGATAAACTATACAGATTGAGTGAGGTGAAAATGCAGTTCCCTCTTGCCCCATGATAGCTTTTTCTCTTTTACGTCCTCCTCAATACCCTATGCACTTGTCTCTTGGTCTTCCTCGCGGGATCTTCCCTTCAATTTACTATTCTGTTACGTTCATAACTAATAATCCATTTTGCCTCGAGGCGAGCATTGCCACCTAGTTCTTTTTTTAGTAGAGCTCTCCAATAATCCTTTCCTCTTCGTTCCTTTGGTGGACACTCGTTTTTCACTTTATCAGTCCATTTAATCTTGAGCGTTCCCTCCCTAGCGCCATGTCATCTACACTTCGCTGGTTCACTTTTCCATCTCTCATATCCGTAGAGGGCGATTCTCCATTTTGTAGTGACCATTAAACATGTAAAATACTTCAAATAATGGAGGTAATATTAACTACGACTGCATAAACTACAGTGCACTTCTCTACGCAATGCGAGACGAGCCACTTGCAACTAGAAGGACAGTAAAATTAGGGTTAGATGAAATAATGAAAACGTATTAGGCTACTTGGATAATATAAGAATGCTTTTTCCCCCATAAGGGTGGCTGCTTACAAGTATTCTGATCCTTTGCCGTTCGTGGGATAAATGGCATCTTCAATCTATCTATTCTACGTTCGATCTCTCTCTTATCTTATTTTCATAATCTCCCTTATCTAAATACGACGCGCGACGTCGGGGCTAATAATACATTTTATACATCATCGCTAAATATATCTGCCGACAATTTAAGCAAGAGTTTAAATCTGTTATTTAACCTTCGCGCCATGAGTTAAAAGCCCCCTTCTTTGAAGAGGCCTGCTTGGCAGGCGAAACACCTGGTGTCAGGTTTTCTCTGGGCACTTACCTACCCCCGCAACTAAATTCCGTGTTTTTGTTTGTATTTGTATGATTGGCGGGTCCCTGGTACAGGAGAAATCCTTGTAAACCCCGTAACTGAGAGTACGTGTGATTCGCAAAGGTCCCTGTTTCTGAACACACCCGAGTGAATGAGTGAGAACTTATATCCATCCGTTTTATATGTTTTTGTAAGAAAGGCGGGTCCCTGGCTAAGGTGAAATCCTTGTAAACCCCGTAAGTGCGAGTACGTGTGATTCGCAAAGGTTCCTGTTTCTGAACACACCCGAGTGATTGAGTGAATGAGTGAGAACTTATATACATCCGTTTTATATGTTTTTGTAAGATAGGCGGGTCCCTGGCTAAGGTGAAATCCTTGTAAACCCCAAGCGAGTGAATACTTGTGAATCGCAAAGGTCCCTGTGCGCGAATACACCGGAGTGGTCGAGTAAATCAGCGGAAACGTGCGTACATTCGTTTAATATAATTGCATTTATTTGTGTGATTGACGGGTCACTGGCATAGGAGGAATCCTTGTAAACCCTGAACGAGTGCGTGAGTGCGGTTCACAAAGGTCTAACACACCCGAGTGGTTGCGGATGAGAATTTGAACCTTTTCTTTTTATTTTTTTCATTTTTTTACATTTCTGTGGGAGTACAACGGGTGCCTGGCATAGGAGATATCCTTGCAAACCCTGAGTGTGTGTGTGAATGCGATTCACGAGAGTGACTGCTGTTACTTAACACACCCTAGTGATCGAGTGGTTTTTTTGTTTATTTCTCATTAACTTTGCTTTTTTGTGTGTGATTGAGGCATACTTGGGTCGCATGTTTCCCAAACACACCTAAGTAACCTAGTGTGTGTTCCCTATCTTTCCCCTAACTTGTAACTTGGTTTTTACCTCCCGACCTTTACAAACCTAGTGCCAATCAAGTTTACGGTCTCGGCTATTTGATTTTTCATTGCTTCATGACCGTAGGTACGTTCATTTTATATTTAAAAAAACCTTAGAAGCAATGCAAGACCACCAACTCGAGAGTGTACATATCTATGTTATACTCACACAGTTAACTCAACTGAAAGCATGTTCACCTTCCTGTTTACAAACTTGGTTCGTCAAAATGGAAAATATTGGTTCTCATAGATTATATTAAATGGCTGAGGTATAAGTTAAAACCATTAAACGTTTTATAGTTGTATTTATAGCACTATTGTTCGTGAATTTCTGTTACATAGATATATTTTTTGCTCTGGGAGTGTAGTCAATATCTCACGCCCTCCCTTTGTTTCTAATTGTGGGTTGGCCTCCCGCCTTTTAAATCCTGGGTGCGCCCTACTGCTTCAGCGTGGTTTGCAAGTTTTTTGTCGCATTAATTCCTCGCCGACTTTCTTCCTCTATCCAACATTCCAAATCATTGAGAACTTCGGATCGTCCTTTAATTATGAAAGAATATTTTTAGTTTTTTTTGACTCCCTCCCCTTATTTGTACCATTTTATTATTGTTGGTACTCTAACCAGTTAATGTAGGCTTTAGATTGGCAGATTTTATGCAACGGTACAGCGATACATTAACATGTCTTTACTTTTGCAACGCAGCTACAACACTACAATAATACCCTCTTCAAATTATGATAGTTCCTTTCTCCCTTCATTCTACCTAATATGTCTATGCGTACTATTCTCGCTTGCCTAACGTTCTCCCATCCATCATTCTTCAAAATCCTATTGCCAATCAAAATGGTCTGCATTCGTCTTTTCTGCCCCTTTGGATTTCTCCCAACAATCTTCCTCCTACCCCACCACATCCAGCACTTCCTCGCTCGTTTTCCTTTCTGTCCGCTTCACCTTCCCCACGTCCATATTTCACAAGCCTCCAATCTACGCTTTATAATAATGCTTCAATGAACATGTGCAACGTATACGTATAAAACCATACTTCGATGCCTTTCTTAAAATCCTTGCTCAATATTTCTGTCATCAAGTGTCCCTTCCTTGTGAAAGTTCCCTCGCGCAATGCAAATCTTCTTCTCATCCGTACTAGTTGGCCATTTTGGTCGAAAACACTTCCGTGATACGTAAACTGTTCCACCGGGTAAGGTTAATGAATTTCTATTTTAATATCTAACTTAGCTTATCCAAAACAATCGTGTAATGATAATGTCAGTTAGATATTTACCTACTGATAAAACACGCCAGCATGCTTATAAAACATATTGGAACTAGGGAGCCAGGGAATACATACCTCGTTGCAGTTAATTGGACGAATAGACGCAACGCATATGACTTACGTTAAATTATATTAATGTTTTCACTGGTGGTAAATTTTTGATTTGTGAAAAGTTTTTCTTACGACGAGAAAATACTTAGCGTCTAGTATAAATACGACCCTAGGTGTTGGAAGGTAAAGGGTAGGATGGTAAATAAGTGGTTATTATCACAAAAGTTAGATTGTGGGACAAGGGAGGGTGAGGGAAAAAAGTAGAATGTGGTGTGTGAGAGGTGACCACTAGCGTTGCTTATTAGGCCGGGTGTGTATCATCTCGCTGGTTCTCACCTCGATTGGTGCCTGCGGTAGGTGATGAAGATTTCGCTACCGCCACGAAGAGGTACCCATCAAACGGTGGATGCCATATGGTGGTGGGGTTATCAGGAAACATAACCGTTGTTGTGATTGGTTGTTCATCTGGATGGAAAGGGTTGTTGTGCATTCTCCAATGTAAAATTAGGGCCAAAGTTGCAAGAAAAGTACTAAACCAGATTTTTTTCAAGGTGAATGTAACTTATGAATAGTAAACGGAGTTTGTGTAAAGAATAAGAAGTAAGCGAGTGCGTATTGAGCGGCTATATCTACACAATACCCCGCAAACCGCCACAAGGGCATGTGGCAGGGGGTGTTAGGTTACCACCCGTAACCTAGAATAAAACCACATGCAAAACCAAATCATGTTACCTCTACACAAATATTAGTTTGTTCATGCACTCGACAAACCTTAATTGCATGAAAGAAAATACTTACAAGTAACAATATTTAATAACAGAATTCGTACGTTCAAATCATGCTGCAAACTGTTAAAAAGATGAGTCTATTAAATAAAAAGAATGAAATTCAGGAAAAAACATGCAAAATATCGAAAAAATTATACACTACCAATTCTAATTAACTTCTACGCGATTGGTGTCATATCTATTATCATCTCCAAAGGTTAGAGGAAAAAACGACAATTTAACTCTATCCTTTCTGCAATAAATCTCCCTGATTTTACGTTGGTGATCGGATCTACCATAGTAAGTGGGGGCCTGTAAAATGTCCGTAAAATCCTCAGATCATTAAACATCCTCAAATTTACGCAGTAAATTTAACCTGTTTAAAACCTACGGTCAACTAGTGGCTTCCATCCTAATTCTTCCAATAGTGTCGTGACACAGCTACCTGTTACATGCCATAAGATGAGATTAAACAGTAACATGTGAAATATCAGGTATTTTTGTTTTAATTATGACGCTTCTGATATTCGTGGAATGTGTATGTGTTAAGGGAAGTGTTTGAATATCAATGGCGTTGATCGGATTTTCTGGAGTATAGAACTATTTTGTTATTTTATCATAGGGTTTAGACGAGAGCGCGAGTATCTGAATAATTACACCGAAAATAGTGAAGAAATTAGCATTTGTTGTAAGAGAGGACTTACATTAGGGTGTCTGGCTTAACAATAATCCGGGAGGACCGCGAAGGATGGAGTCTTGGAGTGGAACGGTGAGCGTATCTCTACCAGGCCAGAACCTACGAACTTGACGTGCGATCACCCTGCGATGACCTGTCCTAATCCACCCCATTTCCAGGGGACCTTAAATATGGTTCTGGACGGGGACGAGGGTTTGATTAGGGAGTGACCCTTGAGCATAGGGCCACGTCACTCCTCGTGGGAGATGACAAGAGGGAGAGGACTATTACCCTTCGTGACTCAGTCGCATCCTTCCTTAAATAGATAATTTGGAGGAGATTACGTATCGGGTATCTGGAAGACCTCCCCTCCGTGCGAGATCCAAGGAAATGTCCCATAATACTTTACGATTTTTGTCATACACGTAAGATCTTCCCATACGGGGTCCGACGAAGGAAAGATATCGACCACCGACCGCTCGCTCGTAGTCGATGTTTTCCGTTGCACCAGAGACGGGTTCAGTAAAATTATTCAGAAAAACTTATAAATTTTTGGTAGATACTGGCGAGGCCGTCACTACTGTGCTCAGCAAAAGAATTCCCACGGAGTCAATAAATGATTTCTCGATCATTCATCTCGGGTACGAAGGGCGTCTGGTCATCCCTTGTCGATCGTGAGGCACAGCTGTATACGCTTTGAAGTAGATAGTAAATTCCAGGCATGATATCTAAATAGCGGACATTAATAACGCGAGTAATGGCGGCAATATAGGTCCTGACTTTATGATTCGCTACGTAACTAGCATACCGTTTGAGGAACGAGAAATGAAAATTAATTAAGGACCCGGAACTAGCCTCAAATTCGCTAATGACGGATCACCAGGTTGGAGTAGTCAAAATCTTCCTCGGGAAGAAATGTTGGAAATATCTTCGATGGCTTCAGGTTCAACTATGTGGAAGTCCATGGCCATGAAATAAGAAACGCACTGTTCCTTACTTCGTCCAAGTACCTATTGATGACGCTGGTACGTTGAAACCATTTTTACCTGAATAAAATTCTTACTTTTCAAATTCTGCTTGCACGTTATTGGATACATTTCTTACTGCATCTTAAGGTGCAATTATTTTTTAGATGATAGTATTTGCATGCTCGTAGGATGAAAGGATTTTTGCATGTATTTATATGCCACTGTGGGTGTAGGTTTGCATGCATGTGTTGATTTTGCATGTGGTTTTGTTCCTTTTTACGGGTGGTGACCTAACACCCCCCGCCAAACACCCTTGCGGCGGCTTGCGAGGTATTATGTATATGTAAATGTAGAATAAAATTCTGTGGACGAATTCAGTTGGCACCATATTTCATGTGGAAATGTCACATTAGTTAGGCACCCACCTTGAGCATACTGCAAGTGTATGGGATCCTCATGAGGTAGGCTTAATTGTGGAACTAGATCAAGTGCAACGTAGAGCAGCTAGGTATGTGAAAAGCTATTATTAATAGCGTCACGACACTATTGGAGGAATTAGGATGGGAGGCACTAGTTGACCGTAGGCTTAAATATAGGCTAAATTTACTGCGGTTACAGGGTGTTACAGGTTTACAGGTTAAATTTGAGGTAGGTTACATATCTGAGGATGTTAAAGACATATTAGGGGCCCCACTTACCATGGTTGATCAGATCACCAACGTAAAATCAGGGAGATTTATTTTAGCACGGATAGATTTAAAATGTCGTTTTTTCCTCGAATCATTAGAGATCATAAAAGATATGACAGCAATCACGTATGAGATAATTAGAGTTGATAGTGTATATATTTGTCGATATCTTGCTTGCTTATCTTTTTATTTAATGGACTCATCATTTTGGTAGTTTTGCTGCATGATTTGAATGTTCGTATCCTGTTGCTGAATTTTGTTCTATGTTATTAATTTTTTCGTGTAGTTAGGTGTAATCGAGTGCATAAACAGACTAGTGTTTGTGTAGAGGTGGCATGATTTGGTTTTGCATTTGGTTTTATTCTAGTTCACGGGTGATGACCTAACACCCCCCAGCCACATGCTCTTACGAAGGCTTGCGGGGTATTATGTAGATGTCCCCCGTCAATTGACAATAGTATGGATAATAAAGGTCTGGGAGCAGCAGCTCCTGCTATAACGCTAGGGTGTAAAAGTAGGTGCAATAATAGGGGGAAAATGTTCTAACGATGACTGAAAGAAGGGAGTAAACGTTGACCCAACTAATTGATGAAAGTATGGAGTGAATCAGGAGAGAAATATTAATTCACGACCTGATATCATACAATGAGGAATATGGGCACGAAGAGAAAACAATAAATTATCCAAAGGCGTAATCAGGTTTGAAGTAAATAATGAATGATTACCGCCAGATGGATAGGCGAGCTTCGTTGCAGAAAATTTGACTGCTAATATCCTAGAAATTACGAGTACAACCTCGTACAACCGATTTGATGTTTGGGGTAAAAGAGTCGGGTGATATTTTGCCTCAGTCACTCTGTGGAACAGATCTATTGACGATGCTAGCGTATCTACATCTAATGACTGCTCCTCAAGGTTTCGCAAAGACGTGTGGTAGGGGTTGAGGGGTTGTTTTAGGTCACCATTCCTATTACATCTAATCCAAAAGCTACACGAACACATGACACCCCTTGATCCACCGAAACGGCTCTTAGAAGGAAGTGACCGGACGTCATTCATGTGACATCCGTTATGCACATTGCAATTTTAATCCTGTCAGTAACTACTCAACTGACAACACTAAGAGCACATTTAAGATATCCCATTAAAAATTGGGCTAGCAAATTGCGAACAAACGATACTCGCCAAAGTATTAGAAGAAGCAGTTCGATGTTCGGCGCGACTCATGAAATGGTGTTAAAGCAGAATCAATAATTGTACCCCAGTCCTCCATCGTAATGTCAAAAGTAAAAAGTGACTTCGTTAAAGCCGTAAAAGTAATTTGAAATGACTATGATCTCCCCATCTGGCCCAGTATGTTGTATCCTCGTCAGTGTATGATCACACCCTCCTCATAATAATGTGCAATACGAATAAGTAATGAAAAAATGTTTATGCGAGGCATTAAGTCCCGGGACTTATTGAACAGAATATATTTTGGGATGCGTAAGCTATAATTTTCAACGATTACGTTGAAAAGGGAAAATATTTTGACTTATTGGTGCTTTGGAAGGAAGAAATCGCAAAAAAAACGACCGCAACGTGCACCGTGCCACAAGTCAATGAAATCAATGGCCAAATTGAACGAGTTAGGCTTCAATCTGCTTCCCCACCCACCATACTCTCCAGATCTAGCCCCCAGCGACTTATTACTGTTTGCTGATCTCAAAAAGATGTTCCAGGGAAAAATATTTGGCTCGAATGAGGAAGACATCGCTACAACTGAAGCTTATTTTGAGGACAAGGACAAATGGTTATACAAGCATGGTATCGAAAAGTAAGAAAGCGTTGGAATGATTGCATATCTCTTGAGGGTGATTGTGTTGATGGAGAAAAAAGAATTGTGCGAAACTAATTTTGTTTTCTTAGTTAGTCCCAGGATTTATTGAACGATGCCCGGGACTTATTGAACAATAGGTTATCTTAGAGATGGAGAAATTTAATGAAAACACCCTTGGACCTGTCATCATTGAAATAAAGACAAATGACGAGATTTTTGGTCAGAAGCAATTTCGGTCGAAGATTTGATTTAAAAATCATTCTTTTATATTGTGCTTCTCCACCGAAGGTATTGATCCTATTATAGAGATTTATACAGGGTGAAGCAGAATGGACCCCATGATTTTACGAGTGAATTGTAAAAAAACCAACCTAGATAATTAAAAAAGTTTTTTTATTTCTGAAAAATAAATCCAATTGTATTTTATTTTCATTAGGTTTTGAAAATTATTTCATCCTGGCGACCACCTTGGAGAGCGATGAACAGGTTCAATTATTAAAAAATGTTTTGGAAAACTCTCCTCAGCATATCTGGCGTTATTCCAGCGATGACATCTACCTCCTTAAGGGCTTCCAAGGTCCTTGGTTGAACTTTGTAAACCTCATCTTTTAGATATCCCCAAAGGAAAAAATCACATAGGCTCAAATCCGGGGAGCGTGGGGGCCATGGAACATCCCCTCGTAAGGAGATCAGGCGGCCGGGAAATTGTTCTTGCTGGATTTGGCGTGAACGACGGGCGATACGAGTCGTGGCACCATCATGTTGGACGCTCTCATTGCAACGATGTTTTCAGGTGTCCGTACACTTTTAGATGGGTTTTCCAGGAAGTTCAGATCCTGTCACTTGTACACTAGTAATTCATTTCCTAATAGTTTTAGCATCAGGCACCCTGTCATGACGAGTCAAACCAAACCGCCTACGAAAAGCCCTCTGGGTCGCCACCACACTATCATTGTTTTTAAAGAACGTTTCTAAGACAAAGCCTCAATGCTCACCAGAACTCTGCAGAGTAATTACTAAAAATGGCGCTGTTCCCCCAAGCTAACGCCACTACTCCCATTGCGCTAATTTATCTGTGCGCTCTTCAGTGATTTTTTTTTAAATTGGGAGTTCATTCTGCTCCGCCCTGTACGTGAATATGTGGGTATCTTTATGCCCGGTACTGTGAGGCTGGGTGTCACCCATCTCGTGAAACACAGCATTGACGTGAGCGATGCGGAACCCATTATGAAACAGCCATACCGCGTTCCGAATTCCCAACGGACTAATTTGAGTGAGGCGAGTGAAGACGCGCTCGATCAAGACGTTATCTCCCCCATCCGCTTTCCCATGGTCAGTGACCATTATTTTGGTAAAAAAGAAAATAACTCGTATAGGTCAAGTCAAATATCGCCTGTGTATAGGTTATCGCGGCTTGAATACAGTAACAAAGAAAGAAGCTTTTCATGCGCCCAACATGGACGAGATGTCTTACCAGTAAGGGGGCGAGGCATTACTTTCCAGAATGGATCTTGGTAGTTGATGCTGGCAAGTGAAAATGGATGCCTTAATCAAGGAATACACAGAACTTATCACCTCCGATGATGACTTATAATCCAACACAATGAGATTTGGTTTAGCGAACTTTTATGAGACTTACGTCAACCATCTTTGCCGGAATCGCGAATAATGGTTTTGCTTTTCCTTTGGACAATTTTATAAGATTCCAAGGACATAAGGCCGAGGAAAATTTTTGAGAGGTTTCGCAAAGAGTGAACTTGATACTAATTTCAAAGAAAACCAAACTCTTTCGTAAACGCGTCTCATTTCGGACACAGATTTTCAGCTAACGGCCGGTACGGCACACAAGGAAAGAGGTGGAAGCGAAGCGATAGAGAAGTCTTTTCATGGTCTGGTCGGTTATTACCGAAAATTCATTCCTGCTAAACTCATTTTTTTGTGAAAATTTCAAGCCCACTTACTTTAACTATTCGGTTAAAACATGAAATACGCTTGAGATGCTAAAACATTTAATAAACGAGGTGCGTTCAATAAATAATCGAAATTCGAGTTATTTGGAAAAGATTTTATTTATTCCTCAATATCAATGTAATAAGAATAGAAGAGAAGATTCCACGAGGAAGACCAAGAGATATTTACGTAGGACAAATTAAAAAGGACGTAAAACAGAGAAGGTATCAGGGATTGAAGGAATTGACATTAAATAGAGTAGAATGGAGAACTGCAGTAAACCAACCCTAGGATTGAAAAGCCAATGATGATTATCTATTTAATCGCCTTCGAAATAGTCCCCATTAGAAATTATACACTTATGCCGGCGTTTTTTTGAATCCTCGAAACATTTCTGGAACTCGATCTGCGACATAGCTTTTTGCTCTCTCTCGGCGATGCGTTTTTAATCTCGTCTATAATGTAAAACGAAGGTCCTTCTAGGTTCTCTTTATTTTTGGGAACAGAAAAAAGTCACACGGGACCATGCCTGGCAAATATGAAGGCAGGGAAATCATTAAAGTGCTGTTTTGGCAAAACATTTACGAACAAGCAGTCAGCATCGTCAGCAGGGCATCAATCGCGG
Source organism: Hetaerina americana (assembly GCF_022747635.1). Lineage (NCBI taxonomy): Eukaryota > Metazoa > Arthropoda > Insecta > Odonata > Calopterygidae > Hetaerina > Hetaerina americana. Next base: position 46,357,552 of record NW_027287538.1, on the reverse strand, counting down.
TGGTTCAAAAGCCATGGATTTTTTCGCCGCAAATATGGGCGTTTTGGCCGTATTACGTCATGCAAACGGCGTTGAACTTGATTGTATTACTCTTTATCGATCGTTTGACTTTGTGGCATGAACTCATGGTGCACTATGCAATATAATAAATTACAGATTTCCCGTTAATGTTTTATCAAACCTCATACTAAGGAGATTCCTCTCGTCCCATGTGATTTCACGCATCCCGGACTTCAATAGGCGATTTATTTGAATCACGGATTGTGTCTTCGCATGCATACGCTCGAGTACTTTGTTAAGAATGGTAAGAAATACAAAATTCGATGGTATTTGCGAGCAAACAACCACATAAAGCTTAGAAAAAACTTCTTCGGGGAAACAACTTCTATGCTTAACGGTGATTGAAATGATAATGAAATTCCGAATCTATTTTTTAAGGCGTCATTTTCAATTGCGTACCGACCACAAACCCCTCCAATGGTTCATCACTCTAAAAGAGCCGAAATCAGAGCTTTCCCGGTGGATAATGGAGTTGAATAATCCTTCGACGCAGAGCATCGTCCGGGAAGGCACTCCCGCATGTTGATTTGTCAACTCCTGCGCAGCAGACGCTGGGGTATCGTTTATGCTAGCGGATGCAAGAGCAAGGCATTAGATAAAGGACAGAAAGATTGCCCTGCGATGAAACCACTTCATAATGTGCCACTGAAACATGATTTCATTTATTTTTTATGACGAGAAGAGTCTATTCAATGCGTTCCTAATCAAAACGCCAGCTCCTCAGTTTATATACTTCGTAATTAATGAAGGAATACGGGTGGTGACCTAACACCCCCCGCCACACACCCTTGCGGCAGCTTGTGGGGTATTCTGTAGATGTATATACATCCAACAGCGTTGGTCCATGATAGCTCCGTTGGCAGGTCCCTTTGGGTTAGGCAAAACTTTAGAAATCGTTCAAAGACACTTAGCACTGGAAGGGATGCTATGTGGATACTTGGCTATGTGTAAAAAAAATGTGCTTGTCCTGGAGGAACCGAAAGTTCAAAGAATTCGCTGTTGCCACATCAGCCAGTAGCTTGAGGTTTCGCATCGCTTATAAAAGTTATCTCTTGATATAATTGGAGTAGAAGTAGTAGTTTTTTGGGGCGGCGACCGACAGCTGGAGTCATTTGAGCTATTAGGGATGGATGGATACGGAGGAAAGGATGGAGAGAAACCCGGCATCGACTAACTACCCGGCCTACTATTAACGAAGGGCTCTAAGGAGTCAGCATATTTAACGTCCCATCCGACGGACGGCGTACTCACTTAAAGTACTCTCCACAAAGCATTTCAAATAGGGATTGGGATACCACTGAAAAAGATCTGCCGTCTCCAGGATTAGAACCGTGGCCCTCTTGGTGGGAAGCTAGTACGCTAGCCACCGCGCCATCCTGATGCTCCATGGTACAATTTGACGGACCATTTTTCCCGCTACCCAGAGACTTTCGCCATCCCTGACCAAAATGCAGAGACAGTGGTGCAAGTGTTCTTTGAGAACATCATCTCTCGTCATGGTGTTCCAAGATACCGTCTCACTATTAAGAGGTGCAAAATTTGCGTCGCGACTTATGGAAATTGTATGCAATGCTCTGGGAATTCCATGTATCTCCACGCCTCCCTGTAACCCTGTAGCCAATGGTAGACTTGAAGGAGGCCGCGATTAGTTCGGGCAGCCCATGACACTGAAGGTCCCCGATTTGTCAACTTATAGTTGATATCAGAGTCTAAGATGGAGGCCATGGCAAAATGATATTCAAGGAGAATCCGTATCCTTCCATGAAACTGGGAACACTATTGTAATCGAATATATTTACACTCATCTGGTCCTAACGGTACAAAACTGTAGTTGCATGCTAAATTATAGAATAATTTAGTGGTCTGTGGTGTTAAAGTTTATGGATGAGACTGGAGACAGCACAATCCTACATTTAGTAACTCCTTCTAACAAGACACTCCCTGAAGTCACACACAACATTGAATTTTTCATCAATTTCGAATAATCTGCATCTAGTTTCATTCTATCCAATATCTCTATCCTTATCTTTCCCCTACTTTGCCAAACTTCCTCCCCTGTATCAATGTCTTCAATATCCCACTGCCAATCAACATGCTCTACATTCATCTTTCCTTTCTCCTTTGGATATTTCTCGACAATCCTCTCTCTTTATCTCTCATCATGCCTAGTTCTTCTTTGTCTGCTTTCCTATACGTGAATTTTACCTTTCCGCCCTTCGCCATACCTAAGTCTCCTAAAAACCTCCAATCTATGCCCATCATCTTGCTTCAACGACTATTGTTTCCGTACCGTACAAAACCAGGCTCCACATCAAGATTTTATCGAGTCTTCTCATAACATCCCTGCCATCAAATCCCTCTTTTCTTTTGAAAGATTCTTTGCATTACACAATTCTTCTTCTTTTTTATGTCTCTACTGCTCTGACCATCTTGGTCAAGGACACTGGTGTGTTAAATCAATTAAGCGCGCCCTCGACGCGAAATGTTTATTCAATGCATTCGAACAATCCATTCGTACCAGATACCCATTGGAAATTAAAAAGACTACTATTTCCAATCGCTGCACGCTTCGCAATGAATATAGACGAGTCTCAGGGACGAGAGTGGAATTAAGAGAAGGCAATGCTGCTTCCGTCGCGATGATTTAATACGGCAAAGTCGCGGATTAGTTGTTCCAATCAATTGCAGTACGTCGTGCTCCGTAATTCAAGCGCTGAAGGATAAATATCAAGAAAATAGGTAATGTTAGCTCGCGTTTGAAATATTTCAAGTATTGTAAAGTACAGGTTCATGTTCACAGTACCTGTACATGTTACCCCGTCGAGTGATGTCTTTAAAACCCCATCGGTTAACTTGGACATGAATACAATACAATGCACGTGTTTAACCGAGATTGAAATCTGTGAGTTTTTTCGTCTTTGCTGAGAATTGAATATTTGTTTTCAACTTGCATTCCTCAAACAGCTGAGAATGAGGAAGAAATGGAATGGATGGTACTGTGTATACACAATAGCGAAGAATAGTTTGAGAATGTCCTGATGAACTCCAATTGGTCATCCTGTTTTGGGAGATTATTAACTTGCGAATTAAATTTTACCAGTCTCATTGTGCAAGCGATTGATTCGAGTAGCTCCCTATTACTTGTCGTAAATAATCCGTTGCCGGCGTTTTTTTAGAGAGTAGTAGTAGTATTTAGGGGAGGCGACCGATAGCTGAGTTCATTTGCGCCATAAGGGATGGACAGGAAAGGATGAAGGGTGGAGAGAAACCCGGCGTCGGCATTAGCCTACTCTTTACGAAAGACGCCAAGGGATCCAGAGCTTTACGTCCCATCCGACGGACGGCGTACTCACTGACAGTGCCCTCCACAAAGCACCTCAAGTAGAGATCGAGATACCACTGAAAAATATTCAACACCGCCGGTATTCAAACCCGGGCCCTCTGGGAGGGAAGCCAGTATGATAGCCACCGCACCATCCCGATCCCCTTTTCTTCAGAGATCAATAACTCTTAACATATGTTTATCTCGTCACGTTTGTTGGCCTTTTATCCTAAAGGGCGAAGAGAACTGAACAGAGTTTACATCGCAAAACTTTAATGGGGCAAGAAAGATGCGACACATTTTGATTGGAAATGGGACGTTGAAGACTGTGATATGGAGGGGAGATTGCTGGTTAGGCGAGGAAGTGGTAGGAATGGGTAATAGGCATGTTTTACGGAATGAAGCGAGGAAAGAAGTATGCAGAATTGAAGAGGGACTTAATGTTTTGTTGGAGGAGAGGTCCTGTTTTGTGCTGGAGGCAAGAGAATTATCGTCGTACCGATGTGTAGCCTGTGGCCATTCAAAACCCACCTTGATCGATATATCAGAATCAATAGTAATAATAATAATCAGGACTTAATCGTATCTTCAAGAATATCCGTTAAAAAATGACATTTCGCGAAAAATCAAGGAAATACGACACTGTACGCCGAGTGACCAACAGCCGATTTGTGCTAAAACCTTTCGTTGTGTGCTATTCACTCCCGGGGTTAAATTTTAAAATCCACGCGCGCATGCGCAGGAGCTGCTAGATGAACTGAGGAATTAATCATTTTCCAGCCTTTCGCCATTTTATTTTAATGTGTTCTTGGACATATGGATTCCTTTTGGAAATCTTTGCGAAGGGGGAGGGGTTACCAATAGTTAGTTTGCCCGAGCTTACCTAGGTATTTATATCCGTTTGGAATCGTGAACTGCGATAAATTATTGATGAATTATATGCTTGTGTTTTTTTAACAGTGCCATGTCTTAACCTGTTCACTAGAATGGTGATGAATATACGCCGGCGAAGCGTCAACTGGATACAATTCAATCTTTGTGGCGGTGGGCCCACGCGGGATTGTTGGTGCTTCAGGGCTCCCTGCTGTTGGTCACCGAGGCTAGAATTGAAGCATCCTTGGGTGGAACAACAGATGGTAGGGGGGAGGGGGGTTGGTTCCGCGAAGGACCCTTTAGGGGACGACTAGTCGTGTAAATAAGACTGAGGACTTAAGAATGACTTGAGTCTTGATGACATTGCACAGTGGCGCAGTGGCGAAATCTTCGCTGTAGCGAGAGCAGTCCGAGGAAGGTGTGTGACGGTACTGACCTAGCACGGTGGACGATCCGGACTGGCTGTCCGCGGCACTGTTCACTCACTGGTGCCGGGCTGAGTCTCCGAGATTCCCGACGAGGAGGAACTGGCGAGGTCGGGGATGAACGCTTGCTTGTCTCGGCTTTCAGCGGTTACGTCGCGAAGGCGTGCAGGGTGACTGGCGGAGCAGTTGACATTCTCTGATGCCGCTCCGCACCCCTGGGAAAGGGAAGGGGGAATGAGGGGGTATTGGGATGCAGCTGCCGTACCCCCCCCCCTCTTACGTCTTCCCACACTCTTGGGGCGGGGGACTGGTGGGGAGGACTCCTCCGCCTCTTATCGCATACTACACCGCCTCCCTCACTGCCTCGAGCATCTGGGTCCGACCGTCATTAGTTGTCTGCTCACTGTTCCATTTTCAAATCTCAGAACGGGGCAAAATTTGAGGACATTTCATGGAATATTTAATTAAAAATAGCAATTTTCCACAAAAATAAAATTTAATGCGACCGGTTTCAATGTTACTACATCATCATCAGGTGATCTACATCATCATCAGGCCTGATGATGATGTAGTAACATTGAAACCGGTCGCATTAAATTTTATTTTTGTGGAAAATTGCTATTTTTAATTAATCATGATATTCCACCATATCACGCCTGAAACGTCTCTTTTTATTCATGGAATATTATTGTGCGAATGATTTCGCCACGATAATTTTCAGGTTAAAATTATAATTCTTTTTTTACGAAGGTATTACCGTGCGTAGGACGTCCTACATCCACACAATACCCCGCAAGCCGTCCCAGGGGGGTGTGGCGGGGGGTTTTAGGTCACCACACGTGAAACAGAATAAAACCACATGCAAAATTAATAAATTCATGCCAATGTACTTCCACAGAGACGAATATATTATTCATGAAAAAACCAGTTACACGCATGCAAATACATACCGTACTAGTAATGGGCTTTTGTATGTCGGATATCACGTTGAGTTATGTTATGGGAGGCAAGATGTATCTTTTAACCTTTGTATAGGCTGTTTTCATCTATAAACTACCTTAAGCGGTCGAATACTAATGATACAAAAAATAATAGCGTTAAATAGAAGGACGATTGTTGGAGTGGAGGAAGAAATAGAATGGGTTCAACATCCGATTTCCATAATATAAGCCTTATACAGTTGAATTGATTGAAAGTCACTCTTCGCCATTAATTTTTTCAGTTATTCGTTGGGTGTTCGTGCAGTTCAATGGATCTGCGGAGCCATAACGCCCCGCTCTCATCTGATAAAGGCTGTATTTCTATTATAAGTGTAGATGTAATATTTGGGGACTTCATCAAGACGGTAGAGATTTGAATTAAAAGAGTCCGGGATTATCTTGCACTTCCGAATCCTTTCATACAAGGTGTGATCAACAAGTGATAGGTCTGATTTTATAACTTATTTATTTCGACGGATACAGCTTAATCAAACTTGTCGCCCTCAAAGTATATTCCTTGCCTGACGACACACCTTTGCCAACGTTTCTTCCAGCTCTCGAACCCTGCCTGGTAAGCCCCCTTAGGGATCCTCTTTAGGTCCGCCGTACAATTATTTTTAATGTCCGCAATAGAGTCGAATCGAACCCCTTTCAAGGTTGATTTTAACTTTGGAAACAAAAAAAGGTCTGATGGAGCCACGTCTGGAGAGTAGGGTTGTTGCGGGATCTCGGAAACTCTGTCACGATATGCGCCGTGTGAGTCTGTTCCTCTAGCTCCGTCATTGCTGCCATTGCGTGCGGCAACGAACAGGTTAAGACACGTACCGCTGCTGCTGCGTAACGACTCGACGTAAACAAACGCAACACTTCTCGTTTTAGTCGCCAGATGTGTCGCTAAATGGTCGTCACTGTGTCCTTCTTCGATCCGTTGAACGGCTTGCCGGGAATAAAATCAGTCCGATCTTTTTTTGATCACACTTTGTATTATGTGTTACATCTATGCAATATGGAATTTGGTTGATTTAATATCAGCGCTACATTAGAGTGATCAGAGCGAAGGTTAAGTTTTTCTGAGGCTAAACTTCTTGTGTAACATCAGGTTACGAAAAAGCTAATTGAAATCAAATTTTTTTTATTGATTAAGATAGAAATTCACTTGTCCTGTCGTGCATCGGTGAGAGATATCATGGAAAGAAGATCAGAGAGATGAAAATATGGAGCAGAGAGTATAATTTCGCAGAAAAAACTCCTTGAAATATCAATGCAACATTTTCAGAGTGTAAAAATTATTCGCTTTGACTGGGAAAAATTTCAGAGTTTAAGAGGACGCCTCGATAGCTTAAGTGGCTAAAGCACTCGACCGGATATTGAGGGATCTGGGTTCGTATCCCAGTCAAGGCGAATGATTTTTACACTCTGAAAATGTTGCATTGAAATGCACCTTAGCGGATGACTCCGTTAAAAGTTACTGTTGCGGCATCTCCCGCAGTTTCTTTGGAATTCGTCCTTGAAATATGTTTTTTTGCGATCGATAAGGAAACAGAAAAATCATTTATCGAAGTCACCAAGGTGATCATTAATTATCCTTGGTTGCCTAGTTCCGAGCTATTATGCTACGTATCTCAACACATTGTATTATATCTGTTATCAGCATCCTCAAACGGTAAATATCATGGTGAAGTGATTTAGTTTAAGCAAATTAAAATTGCAAACAATTAAAAAATAAAATAAACGCAAGTTTAGCATATTTCTGTCACAGTAGTCTTTTATCACTTCACATGAAATAAGACATCACCTGACTTCATTTTTAGGTTCTTTTCGCATGGATTTTATTTTGATACCGTATGGCATGTAAAGCTACGAGGGTAAGTCAATAAATAAGTCACAGTTATGTCCACCCATAGCCTTCCTTAACCAGTAGAATACCAGCAATATGTAAAAAATGATATAGTTTAGTAGAAGGGCGAATATTAGATAATAGGAAGATAGGAAGGAAGATACTGGGCATTTTTTTAGGTAGAGTGAAGTCAGGCAGAATTTATGAAGAAATGATGAATGAAATAATGTACTGCAGACAAGATCAAATTCTCGTGAAGCGTAGAAGATATTGATCGCTGGGGACAGTCCAAAATATAGTATATCTTTAAATGTTTACAATAGCTGGAAATAACCCCGCACCCCCTTCCACATGCCCCTGCGGCGGTTTGCAGGGTATTGTATAGATGTAGATGTAGAATGATATTAATATGGTGGGCGTTTTTGCCAATATTTGAAAATTTTATTAGATTTACATAGACATGCGTATTCCTCAATAGGAATCTTGACCCTTAAATGAACGTCTTCTAAGGCATTTAACAAATACTTTCCTTACAGCCAATCCTTTGGGCAATTGATTTAAATTAAGGAAAGCATTTCAACATAATGAAAGGCCTAGAGTAGGAAAGGTTGGAATACAATTTTTTCTAGTTTTTATGTTTTTTTCCATCGGTGTTTAATTTGACGTGAGAAAGCTTAAATTTATTCGAATAGGATATAATTGAACGTGAATAGTATTGGTAAAGTTCTTTAATTAACAGTTGAGTTATGCATACATTTTTAATAATAAAATAAAATAAATGAAAAATAATGGATTTTAATTTGAAATATAGTGGTTTTAAAGTGTTACTTTTACTGCTTTATCTTTATTCCTCGCGTACGCTCTTTTCCTTTTTATTGAAACTATTGAATTAGCATCCTTACATTTTTTTCTCACATTCTGCCAGTTTATTGTGATGTCAATTTATCGGATACCAAGTGTAAAATCGCACTTACCTGCCAATCATCCGGTACTGCCTTTTCATGAACCTCAAAATATAGCACATGCTATTTTCTTTGTCTCATTTCCTCCATTTTCTATGAATTTATTTTACCCTACCCAACCTAACATCTCTCCTTAATTCTCTCCTGTTGTTCTAAGTTGAGAAGAACCTCACGAATTCGCTTGTTTTTGCTTCTTCATTTATAAATTTGCCATCGCAATCTTAAATATACGTATCATGATTTTCTCTTTCCTGTCTTATTTAAGTTTCTCAAAAAAAACCATTTATGGATTATTTTCCTGCTGTAGTAGTTATATAGAGGAGGCGACTGACAGCTGAGATCTTTTTCACCATTAGGGATCGGCGAGTAAATTGAGAGAGGTTGGTAATTCAGGGACTTGAGGAAAAATGGAGAGAAATCCGGCGTTGGCATTAGCCTACACTAATAACGGAAAAAACCATAGCATGACACATCTACAGGTTGTAGATTACCCCCTTATGCCTCCATCTATCTATTCCTATTTTCTGCAGCATATTCATTAGTTTTTCCCAAATCACTTTATCAAACGCCTTTTGGGAATCTACTGAACAGGCAAATACGTCCTGATTGCATTCCATAATCCTCTCTATAATCGATCTCATTACTGCAATGGCATCACGCCATTGCAGTAATGAGATCACTCTTCCCTTCCTAAGGCAAAACTGATCATCCCCTAAGTATTTATTTGCCCAGCTCTCCATCCGCTTGTTGATTATCCTGAAGAGAACTTTAGCTGTGAGCGAAATCAAACTTATTTTTTCATAGTCTCCACCAATGCCTGGCTTTCCCTAATGAAATAGGAGCTAACACTGATCTGACGAAGTCTTCCGGGTGAAATCCTCCCTCATAAATGCCACGAATTAATCCATAAAAACTATTCCTCTCTTTTTCTTAACCTTTAAGTAGTTCCGCAGGTGTGTTATCTACCAACATAATCTTATTTGATTTAAATTTCTTTGATTCTCCTTCTCTCTCGCCATCGAGTAAGTCTGAATCTAATCTATCCTTATCTACGTCATAATCTCTCTCTATGTCTAACCTAGCTACCTCACTGTATTTACCATAGATAAATCTTCTCCGGTTCAACTAATATTTTTCCTGACTTATCTTTGAGTGTATCCTCGCATTTTCCCTTCTTACTTCCGAATATGAATTATTAAATAATATAAAATAAAATAATAGTTAAAATAATATCAAAAATAAAAAATCTAATGAATGCAAAATCATGAATATGTGGGCAATCTAAAAGAAAATTAGAATTTTTTTAGAACAGCATTGAGAAATCGTCTGGAAAGGTCAAATAGAGGTGTTATCTTTCGCTGGTTAGACCTCATTTAGAATATGATGCTAGTGTATGGGATCCTCATGATGTTGCCATGATTGCCGAATTAGGTCGCATGCAGTGTAGAGGAGCTCGTAGGTTGGGAATAACTCTCGGTGCAAAGGTAAAATTACAGATTCGATCTCTGGCATTAATTTGAATGAGGTCTCTTTAGAGATGATGTGAAATATATATTTATTATACATTGTATTACGTGTAGCAGATATTATGTCAGTTACTTTAGGGAGATTAAATGTAGAACAGATAGATTATGGGTGTCAATTTTCCCACGGATGATAATTGATCGGAATAACATTACGTATCTGACCGCGATAGGGGGGGGAGGGTTGTCAAAATAGTCTGGCGTGTAATTACCCACTGCCATACACCCTAATGTAGTAATGTATACATCCTTGCAGGATACCATGTCTGGATAGATAAAGAAAATCGAATGTCATCACTGAAACAGTCGCATGTTGCTGTGCAATCATTAAAGTAAATACGAGCAAGTTCAGAGGTCAGCCCTTGTTAATGAATCCCTTGACTAACGCTGACCCTGACCCTGTGAGGATCACAGTTGCCCTATCTCCCCTTCGCCCTAAATGGAACAGCTGCAGCTGATTCATCGCATCGAATTGCTGTGAATGCAAATGCCTTCTTCTTGGGGATGAATGAGTAATGCGCGGTTTATGGATAATATTTTGCGTCGCAATTTCGATCAATTACCATTAGTCAAGCCCTAAAACCATACTAACTAGTACCAATAAGTGAAAAAGAATGAAAATTGTGGAATATTATGGCTGCAATAAGACCTTATCAGTTAATCAACAGCAGTATTTCTTTGCACTGATGTGCAGGCCACTTTACGTTATGAGAATACACGTGCATGGTTTGCTAGACAATATGAGTTTCAAAGAAAAGCATAGCAGTTATTGTTCGCGGCGCAATTGAATATATGTAATTTCCTCTTCAGCTTTAAGGTGATTGTGGCAGCTTCATGAGTCACATCTTGCTCAAATAAACGTCTGCCTTTGAAAGATTGTCCGAGGTTCCTGAAGAACTAATTCAGAATCTAAGGACATTAGAACGCTGACTTGAGACCTTTGAATGAAGTGAAAAGAAACTTAAAAGTAAGCCTGCATCATGCATAATAAAATTCAGCGTTCTTAGATGTAGGGAAACTCCCAAATTGTCATCGAAATGCTATGCTCATCTCAGAATTAGTCAACTTTTGGTGACGAAAGGTCTTATTTATATCCATCACACCAAATCAAAGTAGTTATTTCCCGAAAAGGGTATTTCGGTATGTTCTTGCAAGTATCTGAGCATGGCATGCGCGCAGATTTTCATGTTCATATAAATTTCTTTCGTGTTTAAATATTAATCAAATATTAACCCATTTCATAAGTGCAAAGGATACCTTTGCATTGACAGAGAACCAACCATACACTCCGTGAAGAAAGTCTCAGTGAACTTTTAGTGGACAGTGTAAAATGGTTATCATTAATAATGACTAAGTGTAGTGTTGTTTCAGGTACCAAAAAATATTTATTTTCCATTATACTTCAACATCAGCGGTTCATAATAACTTTATGATCAAGCCGATGAACTATCTTTCTCTCTCGAATATTAACAATATCACTGAGAGTTGTTTAGTTATTTAGCTTATAACATCACTCAGAAAAGTCTTTTTTATAAATATTAGCAGGATTTTGGCATTGATATGCCAGACAATACGCCATTCTCACGTGGCAATATGTGCAGACTTTTAATTCTTACGTCTTTTCGGCTCGATTAAAGCGTCCCAACATAAATCACATCTGAAATTATATGCACGGAGTCCTTATCCTTCCAATAACCGAAGATTCTTCTTCAGACACTTGAAGATGATAGCTTCACTCCTTTCTCTTTCCAGATTCTTTCACAAATCCAGAGGAAGAGTTAGAACTATTATCGACAAAAATATCATGCACATAAAAACTTTGGTCGACATTTCACTTGATTATATCCCAAGGTCCTTGATTGCTATGGGCTCGCGGGGAACACTTCTTCCTTATCGGCATCGCCTGGAAGTGAATATCACGTTTTTTAAAGGAATGAAGAAGTTTACTCGAGTCCACGTTCGAAGACTGGTTCAGTAAGGAGGCTACGGTGGATCTCAAATTGAACCCTGCACCAGGCGTAATTTCCACACCCGCTCGAGGTCAATTTCAATGGAGTCGTAATTCCACATTGGGCATATTGGGTAGAGAGAATATCGCTCGGCCCTCGCTCAGCCGGGGACAACCAGACGTAATGTCCGAAGTCATCAGCCTGGCTTTGTATCCGGGAACCATCAGATCGGCGGCCTTAGTCCTCGACGCACCAGTCTACCACCCCCTCCCTATTAATGTACTCTCACTTTCAAATGCGTGCGGGCAGTCACCAACGCTCTGAGAATCGGGTCAAGTGGAACACATTCGTCACGTTGGCGCTCAGTGCCTCTCGGGCACGCTTGACAGCCTGCAATTGTTTTACCTCACTCAAGTACGTGGGAGTGTCTGCAAAAATTACGACATTCTTCAACTTAACCAATTCCTCGACGAGAGGGTGACCGCTTACGGACTTCTCCAAATGGCAAATGTACCATAATATCTCTCCCACGCAGTCACAGTACGTGCAGCCGAAGGGAGTTGGTGCTCCACCTAATCGAGAAGTCAATTTAGACTTAGAGATGCTCGAGATGTCAGGCGGTGGCCCCCCGCGGGCACCCAGTCGTGCAAGGGCGGCGAAGGGGGGGAGGAGTCGTGGGCAGGGGCGGCGGTTGGGACCTCGGGAATGGGACGAAGGCCGACTGGATTCCCGGAAACGGCGGCGGCGCCCAAGCCTGCCGGCTGACCAAACCACCGGCCCTAATTTCCGGGGAGTGGTCCGCCTCTGTTCGCCCCTCCGGAGCCGGGGTCCCTCCAGCGGCCCTCGCCGTCTCCCGGTCCCTCCTCTCCCGCGCCCTTCGGTTCTGGAACCATATTTTCACCTGGAATAAGAAAGGATCAGTGTCAGGAGATACACCCAGCGTGAAACCACGAGACGAGTGGCTGAAAGCAACAAGGCAGTTGCCTAGCGCTCAATGCCTAGCGATTTATTGATTTCATTTATTTATTTATATATACCCTGCAAGCAATCGCTAGGGTGTGTGGCAGGGGGTGCATACACACCAGAATAATTTTCCCCGAACATGACCCTATCGCGGTCGGACGATGTTATTATGATCCCCTATCGTTGGTGGAAACAATGACATCTTAAATCTATTTGTTCTACACTTAATCTCTCTAATTTTACTACGATAGGGGTAGTAATACTTTCTCAACATCACTGCTAAAGAGACCTCCTTCCAATTTATGCAAGAGCTTCAATCGATAATTTAACTTCGCTCCGTGAGTGATTCCTAGCATACCTGCTCTAACATTTTGGATACGCTACTAAGTTTATCATAGAAACGTTTTACTAATCTAGCTTCTCTACGTCGCCCACGATCCAATTCGGCAATCAATCCAACTTCGTGAGGATCCTATATGCTTGCAGCATATTCTAAATGAGGCTAAACCAAGGACAGATGAAGGTCAGTTCTCTTTGACCTTTTCTTCACATTTACCTAGTGCTCTTCTAATAAATCCTAATTTTTTGTTAGCTTCTGCACATATTCCCCGCATGTATTTCACCCAGGAGAGATCGTGAGTGAGGATAACGCTTAGGTATTTAATTGAGTCTACAAATTTTATTTCGGTTTTCCCAATGCAGCAGGCGTTCGGGTGGGAATTGCTCTTTTTCCAAAAATGAATGATTAAAGTATTTAAAGTTAAATACTAATTTCCAAGTATCTCTCGTACAACCAGATGCGTTGCAAATACAGCTAGCTGCAATTTCAAATCAGGTCTTTCAAAAATCATTGACTTTTGGATTACATTTTAATTTACAATTAACACATCAAAAACGGCTGCATAATCGCTTTCATTCCAACTGTGAATTTTAACCCTCCCTTGTTTTCACTATGACTTGGCGATAACACCAGGAATTGTCCTGAGGAAATGTTTAGCCCGAGCAGTAGAGATTTGAAGAAAAAAAAACAATGTCAGCTAAACTATTATTTTAACTAAATTATTTTCCGTAATATTTCATGCATCAAATTGTTTTTTCCTTCTAAGGAAATCATCTAATGATTTTGTTTTCCCGTTAAATCACACCAAAATCGCACATTTATGCAAAATTCTTCTTCCGAAAACTCACAAATTTCAATTTTTTTTTCACAAAAGGAAAATAATTTGCTTCCACACAGTTAACACATTTTCTAATACCTATCCTTGAGAAAGCCAACGCTTATCGGTGCGTATATGACAGGTCTGAAATAAATGTGTCGTAATAATGCTGTAGCACGGTGCGAAACTGGAGATATCTAAAAGCATTTTAGTGAATGTAATTCTACATTATAATAACTTATGCTTTGAATACCTATCATTTAAATAGTTATATTGGCGCGAAGATTTAAACATTTTTACGAATAGAACGTTTGCTGAAAAATACCAAACCTTAAAAATCTTCCAGGCTCGATTAAATACCCGCTCGTGTATTTTAGGAATTTGCGTTGTAAATTCAGACGTATATAGAAATCATATTGAAGAAAAAACGAGAGTATCACCAGATTCCCAGGAATGGGAAAAGGGCTAATGTGACACCTACATTTTAAAGCGGAGACGAGGAGCAACCGAGCAATTACAGACCTATTTTCCTCACATCCATATCATGCAAGATCATGGAACACATAATTGCTAGTTCGATAGTGAGACACCTAGATAGACAAGGGTTATTGATGAATAAATCAGCACGGTTTCCAAAAGGGATAATCCAGCGAGACACAATTTGCACTTTTTGTTCATGATATTATGATTTCGGGAGAGAGCAATGTCCCAGTGGACGCGGTTTTTATAGATTTTAAGAAAGCTTAAGACAGAGTACCTTATGGTAAACTACTCACAAAGCCCAAAACATATTACATAGATAAAAATATCCTGGGTTGCATTAAGGACTTTTTTAATAGTTGCCGACGATACAGTGGTTTAAAGGGATATCCGTAATTCTGAGGACCCATCAGCTTTATCAAATGAACTTAAAACTATACAACGCTGGCGCCGCACTTGGCAATTAGAATTAAACTTAAAGAAGTGCGTGGTAATGAATTTATAGAAAAAGAGCAATTGCCTCCCGAACGCCTACTGCATTGATATACATTGAAATGGAATGTGTAGACTCGATCAAATACTTAGGCGTCAGCTTCACTCACAATCTCTCCTTGGTGAAACACACATGGGTAATATATAGAGAAGCTATGAAAAAATTATGATTGATTAGAAGAGTACAGGGTAAATATGATGAAAAAGTCAAAGAGAAATGTGTTGTCTCGGGCGTAACTTCATGGAATTTGGACAAAAATTTAAATGAAATGAAATAATTTACTAGGTAATTCCACACACTTTATTTAAAAGAAACGACCCAGGTTTCGACGTTGAACGTCATCACCAGGTGATGATGACCGTTATCACCTGATGATGACGTTCAACGTCGAAACCTGGGTCGTGTTCTCTAAATAAAGTGTGTGGAATTACAAAGTAAATTATTTCATTTCATTTCAAAGAGAAATGTTATCTGTCGCTAGGTTAGACCTCATTTAGAATATGCTGCAAGTATATGGGATCCTCACGAAGTTCAGCGTAGATGAGCTATATTTGCAAAACGTTGTCATGATACGAGTAACCAATAACTAGTAGTCTCGTAAACTTAGTAGCGCATCAGAAAGACTAGAACAGCTAGGCTGGGAATCACTCAGGGAGCGAAGTTAAATTATCGATTGAAACTCTTGCATAAATTGGACCAGGGATTAAACAATATGATTAATATTTTGCCGAGTGGATGGGGTGGTGGTGTTGGTGATATTGAGGCTGACTTGATTGAGGAGACTTCTCACCCGCGCTTCGGAGAGCCCCAGGGCGGTCGAGAGCGCCGCCACGTCGGCACCGCTCAGATAGTGGGCGCGGCGGAAGCGGGACTCGAGGGCGGAGACCTGGCCGCTGGAGAAGGGTATCCGAGGGTTTCGGCCCGCCTTCCTTCTTCCCCCTACGGCGCCGTCCGCCGCCTTCCCTGGGCGCCCCCGCTCCGTGGTATCCTTCCTTCGGGACCCTAAGGATTAGCATTAGTAGTGGTATTAGTCATTATGGGAGGGCAACCGACAGTTGACGTCATTTGCGCCATTAGGTGGGGATACATTTTTAATTTGGTAGGTTGAGGTCGTTTAGGAAATGGTAGGAGAATGGGTGCAGATAAGCCCAGCATCAGCATTCACCTGCGCTCAACGAAAAACGCCAAGGGGTCACAAAATTTAATGACCCATCCGACGGACGGTGTACTCTAATTGAGGCGACTCCGTAAAGCACCCGATTTTGGGATGATGATGAGTTCTTGAAGATGAAGATATTTCGTGATTCTGAGCAAAAAAATGAATTTTCCAACTATTTTCGTTGGTTTACTAAGTGTCAAATATATAATAATTTATTATTCATGCATTATGTGTAAAAATTCATAACTGGTCTTACCATACCAATAGCTAGATCACTATGTATCTTAATTTATGATCGTCAGATGATATGTTATATATACGTAAGTTACGTAGGGGTGTAACTTAACTTCAGGTTCACTCGTGACATAATCCCCATATAAAAATATATTTATATTCGATATTGCTACAATACTTCAAAATTCTTCAAAGTATATCCCTTGAGCGTCGACACACTTTTTCCAGCGGCTTCTCCACAATTCGTAGGCCCCTTAGGGAGGCGGATTCCGCAAGGTCCGTAAGCGTACGCGTTCTAGCTTCTTTGACAGCACTTAGGATACCATGGTGGTACCCTTTGAGGAAGGATTTCCTTTTTAGTAATAGTAACTAGTCTGCTGGTACTAAGTCGGGACTGTAAGGGGGTTGATGGTGTCTTTGCAGAAGGTCTTCGCAAGCAAACAATCGACTCAGCAAGACCTTCGGGACGAGTTTAGCGGAGATCTTTCCCATCGCCAAATTTTCAGTGATAATGGTGTGCACTCTTATCTTATCAATGCCTATATACGATTGGCGATACGATAATATACATTTGGTGACAAGCTGTCATCCTTTTTCACTTTAGGAATCAAACTGATCGTCTCCGTACCCGATTTCCCCTGTCCAAGACAAAATTTGATGGTGTACCGCTGTTCAATCGTTCGCTGCATTTGGTGCTTGCACCGAGTCACTAGACAGGGATCCACTGAAAACACGATGTAGCCTTAATGAATTCTTGCAGGTGATTGGCGCTTGGCGCGTGTTCAAGGTCAGACAACTGAGAAGGCGCGGTGCGAGAGCGCTGCGACGTACAGTTAAGTCAGGAAGAAATAGTTCTCGATACTTTTTACATAAACCTTGTAGTTTAAATAAATCTGTGGCGTATAATTAAATACTATAACTATAAATACAATTATATTTTATTTCCAATTTATCCAATAAAATGATTACAGGTACATTTTACAAACTTTACTTTTATTGTTCACCTTCTGTTCTCTCTGAAAACTTTCCATTTAAATATACTCATAGCCATTTTCAGTTGGCAGTGAAATATTTCATAAGTTCGATTATTTAAAATGTAATATTTGCCAAACCAACTTTGGTTGATAATTTTTTCAACTAATACGATCAGGAAATAGTATAGTAGAATAGTATATTAGCGGTATATACACTCATCTATGGTGTGCAGCAGGGGCAAACAACAAGTATGTTTAATAATGCAACTTAAGATAACAGGTTTTTGCAACAGCAACGTTCACTTTGATATTTAAGTGAGATTTTACCTTTCCACATGCGAGGCGCTACTAGTACGAAGAACAATAAAATTAGGGTTTAATGAAATAATGGCTACGTACCATCTATCCTACTACATCAAATGTTCTCCCTTGCGTCAATATTTGCAGTAATTATGATCCCTTATCGTACGCCAGGGAAATAACATCATTAATCAATGCACTATATATCTCTGTTCACTTATATTTAATGTCACTTCTGCTCCAGAATGACCACCACGGTTGGAATGAAGGCATGCAGGGCAGCGATGTTGTTGAAATACCTTAAAACATTTCGTTGATTTGGCTGATGTAATCGGTATTTTAGAATAGTGAGAAGAGAAATGAGAAAAAAAAGGATCAAAATAAAAAAGATTATATATATCCACACATCACCTGTGTTCGCCCTTTATATGTGTTCCTATCCCTTTTCCTTACATCTATTTCCGTGTGAATAAACACCTGACTGTCATATGGTGGGATTTTGTGTTTGAATATGTGTGTGTACATATATATATATATATATATATATATATATATATATATATATATATATATATATATATATATATTTATATATATATATATGTATATATATTTATTTATATATATATATATGTATATTTATATATATATATATGTAGAGCCTCTGTATTGTCCATCATTTATTTCTGTGTCCATCCAAAGACCTACCTTAACCAGTAGATTACCTGATAATATATATGTATATATCATAGAAATCCATCTTAGAAAAGTGGAAAGGGGATGAAGAATATCATATTCTCCGCAGTGACCGCAGTGTTACTGTGTCGTGACACTACAATGACCCTGCCGTGACCGCATCGTGATAGCAGCACGACCGTTATGAGACCTCAGCGCGACAATAATGTGGCTGCACTGTGACAATATCGTGACAGTACCGTGACCGTATCGTGAAAGTGCGTGTTATAAACTTGATAATAACGGTATAGTGCATCCTTAGAGCTCCGTTCCTGTTATGGGGGTCTTTCATCACCGGAGCTGGCGCCCGGAGACATGGGGTGGCGCCATCGGAGGGGACAGTCGTCAAGAGTGGAATTGACAGCCTTGCAGTGGTCGGGATGGGAGGATCGACCCTTCCCGTTTCATTGGGGCACCATCCCCCACTCCCTCATTCCTTGCTGTTCTTCCCTACATCCGCTTCAGTGGACTTTCCCTCTTCGGACGTCCGCTCCTTCCCTTCCCGCACGCACCTTTCTCTCGCTTTGTCCTACCGCCAGGAAGGTCATCGTCGGCGCCACAAAGTGGGCTTTCACTCGTCGCCAGGGTGTTTTCCACCGCGTTAATCATGGTTTCAGGAAAATTTGGGTCCTCGTTTTCGAAGGTATTCGAGTGGGAGTGTCTTACTTTCCCACCTGTTAACTCTAACGACCGACGTACTAAACGCTCGCCAACAGACAAGGCCGCGTTGACTAGAGTTCTTACCAGGGCAACCTGCAGTTCTAAACACTGCTGACTTACGATGGTAAGCTCTGACAGCGTGATTGAAACTGGAAATAATATGAACTGGAGGTAGTATGAACTGAATCACGATGATCGAAAAGAGAAAATAAGGTCTAATTGATTCGGCTATTTTCTGAGGGGCTAGTGGATTTTTCCTGAAGTTTTATAATAAATATAAAACATCCAGAATTATAGCCACCATTTCACTTTTTTAGGAGATTACTTTCTGGGCAGCCCTCCTGTGTATGTATATATATATATATATATATATATATATATATATATATATATATATATATATATAATTGATATGTGATATTGATTAAGATTTTTAAAACACAGAAGAGAGTTCTGTTTTGAAGATATAAACAGAGGTTTTTATATATATACATATATAAAACATATATATATTTATTTAAAGTATTTACATATGTATATAACTACGCTCCATATCAAAGTTTTGAGGAGCCATCTCTCTCTTGTCTTCCATTTTTGCCTATTCCAAAAACTAGATCAAAGAATCTGTATCAAATTTTGTTTTAAAAACGAAATTAAGTGCGCGGACGCGTTCCGAATGTTGACTGTGGCATATTAAGAAGCTACCTGGGACCGAAGCAACGTTTGTCGGTGATATAAAATGTTCTCAGAGGGCCGAGAAGATGTGAACGACGAAGAGCGTGCCGGATGCCCGAGCACGTCAGTAACAGGCGAAAACATTGATGAAGTGAAGGAAATAGTATTAGTCAACCGTCAAATCACCGTTAGAGAAGTTGCTGAGGACCTAAACATTTCGATTGGCTCGTGCCATTCGATTTTTACCAATGAATTAGGCATGACACGGGTCGCTGCGAAATTCGTACCAAAATTGCTCAATTTCGCCAAAAAACAGCAACGCATTAACATTGCCAATGAGGTGTTGGGCTCTGTCCGCGACGACCCTTATTTGCTCCAGAGGGTCATAACTGATGACGAATCATGGGTTAAAACGGTTGTGACGTGGAAACTAAAGCTAAATCATCCCAATGGAAGCTGCAGCACGAGCCAAGACTGGAAAAAGTGCGCCAACTTCGGTCGAATGTGAAAGTTTGGCTTACAGTTTTCTTCGATTGCAGGGGCGTGGTGCATCTTGCGTGGAGTTCTTGCCACAGGGTAGAACGGTAAATAAGGAATATTACCTGCAAGTTATACGCAATTTGCGCGAAGAAATCCGCCACAAGTATTGGATCACTTCCACAAAATAAAGTTTGAAACTATATCTCTCTTATTCAATCCCAGTGGTCCAATTTGCCAATGGAATGTGGAGTCACAATGATTCTCCCAGTGTCTATGATAAATTTGCTGTTATGTACCTCTCCAACAGTTTCAGTCTTGGCCCCACTCTTCGTGGGTCAAGGTGCCATCCAACAATTTCCTACAGAATACCGATCACGCTTGATCGTCTCCCCGTAGCATTTGTTTTTAAACAAGCTAGGCGAGTTTATCCATATTTTTTTATATTTCCTTAGTCAAAGCTAGCGATGTAAAGGCGTCGTACGACAGAATGATTGCTGAAGCGTGCTTGTATATGTAACGTTGAGAGGGAAGAGGGTAGAATGGGGGGAGAGTGAGCTATACTTTGCGCAAAAGGACGGAAGTAGTAGTGTAGATGGGAGGAGGAGGAACTAATGCCCACAAAAAAAAAGAGACGCCTGAGATTTGAGTTGCTACAACTCGATAAGGTAGGAGTCAGTTGTGAGTAAATAAACAATGAATTTTATAACATTTAATTCGAAATTCTTTTAGATATATATCGATTTTTTAACCAAGCCATATCTGTTGTTATGTTGTCTTTTTTCATTGATCACACTTTTTCCCCCTTTAAATAAAATCCGTGCCACCAACCAAAGTGCTTAATGCTGATAGATATTACGTCATTCGATGATAATATTAATAATGAAACTTCTTGACTGGGGCGAGGTTAAGACTAGATAGTCTTTTCTTTCACCAAATTCATCGTAATTTACATGTATAAATTCGTAAAAAATCCAATAATAAAGTGTTTAGAAATTTTTGATAGTGGTTATAAGGAATATGCAAAATGGAATAAAGAAACATCGTTATAATACCACATGGGCAATAATTGGGTAAAGTGTGGCAAGATATATACATTTTTGGGAAGTAATTAAAGATTGTGGTCTGATATATCCTTAACGAAAAAAAAAACCTCTACAGGAAAACACTACCACTTAAACGGGCTTGTGAAAACAAAGTAATATTTTCAAAGAAAAAAGTTAATCATTTCTTAAACCATGTATTTGTAATTATGTGTACACCAGAACAAAATTAATTGACCAATTTTGTTAATAGTTTATAACTGCTGTCTTCGAAATTTCACATAAAATATAACGTTGTCGTAGTTAATGGTAGGGATTTTGAATCAGAAATATGCCAAAAAGAATGCCCGTCATTTATTTTATGATTTATTACAGTCTTCATTCTTATCTTCGTTTAGGAAAGCCACGAAAATACCTAAATTTCAAAGAAAGGATTTAATGGCACTATCTTTGATAATATGTATTGATGGTGGAAAATGAGCACTACTTACTCAGAAAATTCTGCGACAGACATTTGTTTGACATTGATATTTCATAACTGATGACGAAAATCACATGTGGCCAGATCAGTTGGTAAATAAATGCATGCTGCTAAAATGATAATTTTTCTCGTTTAGGCCCGGGGCTGTAATAACCTCGGTAAATTTAATTAGGCCAAAAACGATGTTCAGATTTTAGAGTGCTTCGTTAAGTTCAACACCGACCATTAAAGTATTCTTTTGACTCAAATACAACGGTAGTATGCCCACTAAAAAATAACAAGAAGCCTGAACTATTAGCAAAATTGGATTTTTTATTTAACCACCACATCATGTCATGTTAAATACCGATGGCATTTAATGAAACATCACAAAACTGAAACTCAAAGGGATATAGTAACATAAACAACGTCACTCTCTTAACAAAAGTAGCTTCAACGATTCCATTCAGTCAAATGCAGCTGAAAAAGTTTTTTTTCGTTTGATTTGTACTTAATGAATCTTAAATCTGGTATTTAATGCAAGAGGATAAGAGAGAAATTGGCCGAAAGAAATATTAAAAGGTACTTTGGGTCGTGATAGAAGGGAGAATGTTGGGTAAGCGAGTAAATAGAGAAAGGAAGAGTGTCGTGGGCTTCTGAGAAAACATAAAGACAGGTAGAAATCGAGAAAATTTAAAGAAATAAATGCATAATTTAGAATAAAGAAGAGGAAGTTCTTATGATTATTAGTGGATAAAAGGTAATGGCGACCGTACAAGAAACCTGCCTAAAATAGATGGAACTCACGCTGAAATGAATGGACGAATTATTTGGAGTGTTGACTAAACCTATACAGTGTGTTAATAATCTATTTGCGTCCGCGGACGTAGTGACTTGTGCTTTATTCCTTCTTCTGGTTTCAGTATTTGTCCAGGTGCCAGAGATTAGTATCAGGGAGTACGGGGAAAGTGAGCGGGTCTCAGGAGTCGATTGAACAACGGGGGCAACTTGGCCGACGTACGGGCAAAGGTTCCCTTCCCGATCCTCATCTGCTCACCGACGGAGACACGAGAGGCTGCACCCCTCCCCCCTAACTCCAGTGAGTAGGAGATATTCCAGAGGTGGGCATCAGAGTGCATTAGCGAGCATTCCCAGCTTCTTTCTCCCTACCTTGGCACTCAAAACACCAATGAGCTCGCCCCCCGAGTGGACTTGGAGGAGGAAATAACATTTCATAGTTATGTGCGGTTTCATAAACGTAATAATAAAAACAAATGCATTAAAATTTGGGAGACATAAACTAGTACAATCTAGAACAGTTCACCTAAGAAGGGATTGTGTTCATAGGTGAGGGTGGGTGGAGTGGTGTTGACATTAAAACATGAATTGCGTTCTTTAAAACGTTCACAAAGAGGCAGGAGTTGATAACAGACACCTTAAGTCTAGAAATAAGGGAAAAAATGGGGAAAATGCTGGAAAAGCGAGATAGAGGAACGAAAATAATATGAATTTTAATGGATTTAAGGGATATAGAAAGTATGCAGAGCTAAAAATTGAATTATTGTAGCGAGGGATTTAGGGATATTTTCTGCCATTTTAATTTGAACTTAGTACGTATGGACTACATTAAGTGTTTAGCCCTAAAGTCCATCAAAAATTTTACGCAAGCTGGTAGACTACTGTTATTATTAGTTTAATAATAAGAGTGTAAAAGTGCTTCAAAATCCAAGCTCACGAAAAACTGAATACGGTAGAAATAAGATGTATATACTTAAAATAAAAATCAGAGCACTAGAAAAAGCGTGTTAATAGACTGAACCATATTTCAACACTTTCTAAAACTCTGAAACCGGAAAAGGTTTTTACTTTACGAAATAGGAGCAATCGTTGAAAAGATGCTGTGCAAAATTGAACTTGTTTTACTCCTCCATTTGGGTTAATTTTTATTAATCGAATATAATTGAAATTGGATTGCACGCCGGTATTTAGGTCCGTGCCTATTCTCGGTACGAAGTTTTAGGTTCTGGTAAACTAAATAAAATTTCAAATTAAAGTCAATGCAACAATTTCAGAGCGTAAAAATCATTCGCCTTGACTGGGACTCGAACCCAGATCCCTCAATATCCGGTCGAGTGCTTTAGCCACTTAAGCTACCGAGGCGTCCTCTTAAACTCTGAAATTTTGGGGCTTTTAAAGGAACTAGATGTTATGACGAAATACCGTACATACAATGTCACATGCATTCGTAGTCGTGCGCGAGGCGCCACTGTCCACGAGGTTAAAGCCAACTTTAAACACGTATGGTGTTTTCCCTTTGACAAATTCCACTACGGTATTTCGTCATAACATCTAGTTCCTTTAAAAGCCCCAAAATTTCAGAGTTCAAATTAAAGTTTTGAAGCACATGGTAAATACTTGTGAATGCAAAAGCATTGCTTGAAAAGTTCCAGGAACCTCGTTAAAAAGAGGTCGAGGGCACGAGGAGCAATGCGTAAAATCGAGTGCAATGGAAATTTAAAGGACTGATTCCGGAATCTCATCAGTTTTTTTTTAATAGTTCTCAGATCTAACGCTCTATTTCAATGGTTTATTTGCGGCGGTGGCGCGAGTGGACAAATTATGTCCCAAAAGTAATAGGACTGAGTCCATAAAAAAATCCAACTCCAGGATTGATTTAATCACTCAAAAGCCTTCGAACTAGCACCCTTGTGCGTCTACACATCGCTACCAGCGGGTTTTCCACGCCTTGTACGCCTTCTAGAAGTCGGCGCCCGGAATGCTGCTGACTCCCTCGTCACGACCTGTTGTAACGCTCCCACCGTAGCCTTGGGTGACGTCCTTTCAGCATTGATTTGAGGCGGGGGAGATGAAGAAGTCTGTTTGGGTATTGCCTAAAAAATTTAGATCTGCGATTCATTTCACGTCAAAGAGTTACAGGTTGAACTCCGTTCCAAACGTTTAGAAATCGAAATGTCAAATTATATACCGACAGTTTAGACAAACCGTGCGTCGGACGTAATTAATTTGAACGAGCGTAAAATAACGATGACCCAAAACCAAGTGAAAATAGCGAGGGCATCAATGAACCGTTGTGTAACTTAATCATTTACTCTTCAATGGATTCATTGACTGCACTCAATGGACTGCAGTGCATCCAAGTTAACGAAACCCCAAGGACCAGAAGAGATTCCGACTCGAGTGGCTACTGAAAGAGTTTGCAGCGTCATTAGCCGAATGTATGAAAGCGGAAATGAACAGATTTCCAGAATTCACTGTTAGATATCAGCATCAAAGTCAGTTAATTTCTATATGGTGGAAAGTTTTTAACAAGCACGCATCACGGTTACCGAAATATCAGAACTTGTGAAACGTTTCTGGGGTTATTCATTCAGATCATGCTACGTGGGAGAACCGCGGTAACAAGAAAATAAGATAAAATTTATTTTTCAACTGCAAGAAAGAATTCGACCGGCAATACGAGTAAGACACAGTAAGCTGATGAAGAAGCTTCAGTCATGCGGAATGGAAGACTAGGTAATGAATTGGATTGTAGATTTTCTCTCAGAATGAAAACAATAATAATAATTTAAGGTATTATTTATGTTTATGTTAAGCAGCTTCTGGGGTCCCTCAGGTATGCATGATCGGTCCTCTACTTTATCCCATTTACGTGAATAAAATTAACTCTAAATAACTAATAATATCAGATTATTCGCTAGTATTCCACTGAGAGCTACGTATTACTGAGCAAGTATGAGTATTACTGAGCAAGTATGAGTATTACTGAGAGTATGAGCTACGTATTACTGAGCAAGTGGCCAAGTGGGGTGTTGGGCGGTGTTTGCTAGGCCATGAGAGTATTTATTGATTTGTTTCACAGTTGTTTCCCCAATATTGTGCTATAAAATAGTGCGAGGGAGAAATTATTCCTCATACATCGATCACTTCTGTGGCCAATGTCCCTAATAACTCATTACTATGGTCTCGCCTTTCGATGCAATGCGGCATTAGGAATATTACTCCCTTGTTATGGATGATTTTTTTCCGTTCAAAAGGCTTGAGAATTACATGTACTATTCGTGCTTGCGGGATATCCTGATCAACACACTCCAATAATATTAAGACGATTTCTGTTCTTGCATTGAATTTTGTCAGTAATCTTTTTATTTTCATCCTGTTTTTATTCTCAGTTGTTCCAATTGTGAACACATTAGCAATAAAACGAATTTTTTCACCTTTTTTTAACCTAAACATTAGCGAAATTTCTTGTCTCCGGTGTAACTTTATGGAATTTACATAGCATATTGAAATGAAGTTGTTGACTTCATAATTTGTAAAGTGTGTGGAATCACAAAATCTATAATTTCATTTTAATCCAATATAAACAATAGTGATTTGTGTCAAGATTGTCGATATTAGATTAAATCTGAAAATAAATAAACGTCCATTGTTTCAGCTGAAAGAGATCTACGCAAAATTTAATCCTCTCCTTGATAGGTAAGACAAAAAGTAAAGTCGAAAAAGGCAAATAATTGGAAGACAGGTTTAGAACAAGGTTAGCATAAGGAAAACACGTTAACTTGAGGAGCTCCATTAAGCTTCGTAATGTGATTAGTAGAGAAATATTAGTAAGAAAACACTAAGAAGAATGAAGTCCTCTCGGTTGTTCCACCGGGTTAGTGTCTCCATAACTTCCAACGATAACCGACTTGGCCATCGTCCTAAGGGCTTCTGATTACAGAAGCCCTGAGGACGATGACCGAGTTGGTTATCGAAATGTCGGCAGTTATGGAGACAATAACCCGGTGGAAGACCCGAGAGGATTTTACTCAACAGACACGACGGAAAAGCACAATATCTTTCACTGAGAAGAAGTTTCTCTTTGACTAGACCTCGTCCTGAACACGCGCCGAATATCTTGAGTCCTGCGCAGGTGGCCTTCATTTCGGGATACTATAAGTCACCGAGAAATATAGATTTGAGAGACAAAACTATTTAGTAAGGCATGTTATAGAATTAAAAATAATTGAAAAGGACACGAGGGATGTCAATGGACAAATACATCGGCCGAGTGAAGAGGGATACAGAGCAGGAGATTTGCGAGGGCGTAAAGAGGATGAGTATGGCATTTGAGAGGAGCGAATGGAGGGCTGGAGCCAACCGAATCTCCGGATTGAAGGAATGATGATCATGACAGATATATATATAAACCTTATAAACTGAAAAATACTTATGGTCCAACAGGAAGCGTGATAATATTAATGCAAAAGCTTGGTTGAGAGTCATTTCAAACATTAAGAGTACATGAAAGACTTAGAACTTCTTGTTCAATATTTAAATCACTCGTATTCTACTCAATAAAATCGTATGCGTCAAACACAGGGAATTATTCCAGCCTGTTGTGGATTGGTAGGCGAAATCACAACTATAGGTTGAGGAAAATTGACTGTCTGAGAGAGAGGGAATTGATTTTCCTTTACACAGCTCGTAACCGAAACATAAAAACACACCACGCACGGCATGAGGTTGTCAAATGTTTCCATTAGTGAAAACTTATACTCGTCAATTTCCAAAAGTTTTTTTTTACAATTTTCTTTAGCACAAATGTGTTACAGACGTGATTAAAGGATTTGTAATGGGAATAAGGGGGAGGGAAATGTGAGGGCTTGTCTATATCCTACATGTTACCCTATAGACCAGCATGAGGGCGCGTGGCAGGGAGTGTAAAGTCACTTATAGCAATCCGAGCAACCGCTAATGTTGTGAATGAATTACTTTTTATTGCTCCTGGCTTTCATATGTATGTACCTCTACCGCCTTAAACACACAATCACATCATTTTCAATAGGGTTTATCACTGTCCTTAACCTGCGACCTTCTTATAGATATGCATACCGGAGGCTTCATTAGATTAAGGTGAGAAGTTGAAGGCGAAGAAGCATTCCCCGGGTAAAGCCGAGTGCAAGGTTGGCTCAAACCCATGGTAGGAGAGGATGAGGGAAAGGAGTGAGTGGAAATTTTGACATGGAAGAAAGGATTCAAAGGTAGAATATCAGATTTCGAATTGGAAGCCAAGATTTATGATTAAGTTAAAATTTTTTAAGTTTTCCATGGAATTCAGGTTAACCCTAGAGACACGTAAATATAAAATCTTGGGCTTAAAAAGCTGGTCATTTCAGCACATTGATTTAATAACTGATAAAGCATTGTGATCAAATTTAAAAAGGATTTAAAATTTTTTCTTCATTCTAAAACTTTTCCTCCTGCTAGCTAACGCCCATTTCCTCAAACGAATGGCGAACTCATTTCGTCCGATGTTAAAAATGTTTTCCCTCCGATATCAACTTAAGGGTGAGTGATTGTTGGTCTTCATTTGTTTGGAGAAAGCAAAGTGCTCCAAATACATGTGTACAGGGTTTGAGACTCTCTTAAATACGTCTATTAATCAGAATTATTCTTATTTTAATGATTTTTCATGTGCTCAAAAACGCACGGTTTATTCACGAAGACCAATTTTAGCGGATATGTTCCCAGATAATTTGAAGCATTAATTTTAAACGTCCCCTCTTTAAAAACGCCAGTCTTTCTTTATTTCCATTGCTAAGATTATGCAGTAGCAGATTTAGGGAAGATGACCGACAGTTAAGGTCATTTGCGTCATTGTTGATGGCTGGGAAAGGTGGAAAGGTGGAGAGAAACCCGGCGTCGGCATTAACATACTTTTAACGAAAGGCGCCAAGGGGTCGGGAGTTTAACGTCCCATCCGACGGACGGCGTACTCAATCAGAGTGCTATCCACAAGGCACCTCAAGTAGGGATCGGGATTCCACCGAAAAAATATCTGCCAGGATTCGAACCCGGGCCATCTCGGTAAGAAGCCAGTGCGTTTGCCACTGCAACATCCAGATCCCCACGCGAAATTGGGTGTAAATTGCCATTGGGTGAAGAGTCAAGAGACAACTATAAATTTTATTGATTTTAAATAACTCTCCCCATTCCTTCCTGTCGTTTACTTTCAAAAACTTTCAACTGTTTAGACATTAGGTTTCCATAGAGTTTTTCCAGTTTTCGAATAAATCGGTGAGCAAATGTTATATCTCCCAACGAGTCATACCATCAACCCTTACCTTATGCATTCATTCATCCATGCTATGATTCACCATTTCTATCCCTCTAACGGAATCAAACTTTCTCAAAGATCTAAACACCATCTGACTCACATCTTCCCGTAACGGGTTTGAGGAATCCCTTTTCGAGAAAAAGGTGGATCGGAGATGCCGAAAACAGGTCGATATTTTATTCACCAGCCTTTCCCTTACGAGATACTTCTATAATGTCACTAAGTTAGTTAGTAATGTACATGCGTATTTTTTTCTAAAAACTATCCAAGATGATTCATAACAACAATAAAGTGTTTGTTGTAATTCTTTGAGAATTAAGCTGCAGCATATGGAGCAGTTTATCTATCCTGGAAGTGTTTTGGACCAAATGGGCGTCAGAAGAAGAATTACTTACGTTCGCCAATGAAGCTGTCATAAGGAAGAGGGAATCGATGAGAGGGACGTTAAGCAAAAATTTCGAGAAACGGCTCTTCAAAACTTTGATATGGAGCGTCGTTTTACAAGAATACACAAGATCTGTGATTTAGTCAAATCATTGTACGAGCTCTTAAATGCTAGCGTGGAAAACATTCCACTGAGCGCCTGATAGGAGTCCCTTTGTTACGTAGTTATTTTTTAAAGAAATAAACTTACCATATCGAAATAAAATTCTACGTGGAATCGAAAGACGAAGGCCTTGAGCTTCCTAACAATATCTTTCCCATCTTGTTGAGCAAAATGCAGTTTCAACTCATGTTAAGCATGGCTTACTATCAATCTCTGGACTTGAAAAAATTCAAAGAACTGCGGGAGTCACACTTCCACTGTGTCATTTATTGATGGGTACCTGAATATGTGAAATTCACGGAGCAAAAACCATTCACCTTGACCGGGATTCAAACTTGGATCCCTTGATTTCAATAGATTTTCGTCTCCTAGACATTTGAATTGCAATAAAAGAACGCCGTGGTAGCTTAATTGTTTAGAGAACTTGACCGAACATCGATGGGTCCATGTTCGAATCCCAATCAAGACGAATGCTTTTGAACAGTTTAATTTCTACTTTTATTAACTTCTACTCTATTGACACTATGAAGTAGTCGTAGACTTGTTAGATTACACTCGTTTCTTTAACCTTTCTACTTCTCATTGTTCAGAAAAATTACGATGCATATTTTAAATTGCATTATGATTTCATTATAACATGTTCTAATTCCATGCTGTCATTGTTTGGTAAGAAATGTCACGATTATAATGCGTTGTGTAGTATTGATCTAATCGACAATCGAATCGGCGCATATCGCATAAAATAACCTATAAGTAATTAGTATAGGGATAAAAAATTCCCGAAAGAACTTTTCGGTGCCTACAGTGCAGATATCGAAATCTCACCTTTATCGATACAATACAGCAGTTCAAGAAAGTCCAAATCCATATTATTAGGAAGTATTTGGCGTACTTTTATCGACTGAAAATAAAATTTTTGCATCGAAGTGAAAATTAGAGTGCTGTTTAACTACGCCACGGTAAAAAAAAAGAACTCGCTCCACACAGTGAGGTTTCTTTGTTCAGTGAAACAGGAGTACACTTCACAGCTACTTAACGTAAAGTTAAACGTTTGGGTCACGAAAATCGCAAAATGCATTTTCGACGGCAGATTCGATTTTCACACTCAACAACGATCCGACGCGCCACAAGGGGGACCAGTCGTGGAGGTTGACGCACGTGTCAGAACGCAGTTCCGAGGGTACCCTGAGGGTATCACGCCCCGACATGGTTCGGGAGTTAGCGAACTCACTGGGCAGCTTGGGCGGATGGTATCGGGTGCACTGGAGCCACTGGAAGCGGGCGCCCACCGGGTGTTCCTCCGCCACCTCCTTGCTGCCCGCACGCCGCAGGATGTGCTCGATGCTGAAGTCGGAAGGCCTCTTGCAGGGTCCACGGGGGGTCAACTCCCCCGTTCCCGGGGGTGCCTCCATCCAGAGCCGGCCAAGGGGACTCCTCGCTAGCCGAACCGGGCGAAATAGACGACACGGGACGAAGGGGAGGCGAGATGATGCTTCGAGGCTTCGTTCCGGGAGACGATCGGGGGTCTCTTGGTGAAGGGTGGCCGGTAATGCTTGCGGAGGAGAGATTCAGGACTGACTGGGGCGGGAGGGGGGGGGATCCCACCCATCCCTCAAACCCTTCCCTCCCACCGAAAGCGTCTCCGTCGCTCCCTGGACCAATGGGAGTCCGCGCGTCTCCCGAAAACCCGTCCGGGAGGGAGGTGCGGTAGCCCCAGTTTTCCCCTCACAGACCCTCCTCCTCTCTTGCCCCCACTGCCTAATTAGCCGTGACAACAAAGGCCTCCGCCCGTCAAACTCTCAATCCCCCCTCAGCAACCCTCCCCCCGGCGACCAACCTAGGGAGCACCGCACCCCCCCCCACCAAAAACCTTTCCCTCCTCCCCTTTTAGCGCGTGGTGGGTGATACGCACGCCGCCAATGGATGCGGCGACCGTGAACACCCCCCTCCACTCACCACGCACCCGCTCCTTTAATTATAATAACACCGTGCCGCTCACCTGCACGCACCGCCCCCTGCCCGGTCCCGCCCAATACGGAGCGACATGCACACCACGTAACCAACCTCCCCCCCCCTTGCACCCATCCCCTTCCCCCGGTGGCAGCGGCTGCAGATTGACACAACAAGGGGGGGGGAGCATCGTCCCCCGTTGACTGTGGAGGAGGTTGGGTGGGGAGGAAATGCCTTTGCTGAGGAGACCGGGGGCGACATTTCGCCCCTGAGGGGGCGGGAGGATGATCGGAAGAGGCATCCATCAGCTCACCTTCTTCTGTGGCATCCTCGAGGAAGGTAGCCAACTAGAAGGGAAGATGATTTCCATGCGAGGTTCCGAAAGGGAATCGAAAAAAAGGGATGTCCTTTTGGCTTCTTGCTGTATTCCGCCGAGTGCACAAAGTACACGCGTCCATATGAATCCGCCGAGGCAGCGGAGTTAACTCCAGTTTACGTTTGATGCCATCTTAGGTTCACGTTCATGGTCGTGGTGCCAGAATTATACTTCAACTGCAACGATAGTTCGCAAACGCTGGCAGGCATCGTTCATCTTCGTTGATTTTCGGTTTTTACGGCCCCTCATACGACACGTATTGCGCATGCGCTGGCGTCAACCGTGAACGTGGAATTTAGGACCAGGTTAACTCTTCTGATGTTTGATGTTCACGTCTGTTGCCTTCTCACGTTTGCGAACCCCTTTGTTGTAATTTCCGTAATGAGCTAGGAGTTGAATCTTGCGGTGACTTCTATCGTAAACTACGGAAACTTAAAAAGTGTTGCGTCATTTACGCCGATCCTTCAAAACCGTGGTTTTGAACTATAAAACTGGTTTACTTTTCCAAAAAAATTTCTCTCTAAAAATTGATTTCCTATATCAATATCTTGAGAATAAATTTTAGAATCGTTTAATAATAATAATAATTCGGCTTTATTCGGGCGAGGTTGAGACTGTGACAGTCCCTTCTTTCATCTAATTCATCGTCAAATACATTAAATGAAAATATAATTAAATTTGAGTGCTGAATAATATTAAAAAAACTAGATAATATCAATCAATTTACAATGGATATGCATAAATACAAAGAGTGTAGAATGATATATAAAGTTGTGGGAAAAAGAGTAAGTAATAAGGCTTTTATCCTTCACGAAAAAACCCACTGCAGGAAAACACCCACACGTGAAGGAGAGTGTGAAAAACCTGTGAAAACCTACAGATATATAATGCTAATGTTAGAATTTACTAAATTAAATACATAAATAATAATAAATAAAAATAAATCAATGCATGAAAAATAAGAGAAGAACCAAAAGGAGAACTGATATACACAAATAAATGTGGAGAAAAATAAATTAAAATAAAATCACTGATTAATAATACATAAATTAATTAAGAATAATTAAAGAAAAAAGTGAAAAAAATTACTACAGTAAGATTAAATGATAATTTAAAAAATTAACTTCAACCCATCACCAGAATTGAGATGTCAACAGAAAGGTTAATATACGAAGTGGATATTCCTGACTAATTGTTGTGTGGATATGATATGACTGTTAGCTCCTGAAGTGTTTTACTTTCAATTCTGATGTGATTTTAGGAGTGTGAAATGTAAGGTTCTCTTAAATGACGCAATTGAAGGAGCCTCCTCAAAGGCTGGACCGAGTTTGTTCCACTCGCGGCAAGCAGTGATAGTAAATGATTAATTGTAAACCAGGTTAATGATGAATTTTTACGTCATTTTGCAATACTTAAAATAAAGTATGCTAGTAGTTTTTAATCAATATTATAATAATAGAAGCATGATATTGCAATGTCGAAGACCGTGATCAAGAAATGAACGTATCCTAGGATTAGCATGGAAATGTTAGTGCCGAGTTATTTGTTAGTCTAACGGAGACTTGTCTCTTCGTTCGGGGGATTACCATGTGTATCAGTGTCACGACACTATTGGAAGAATTAGAATGGGAACCACTAGTTGACCGTAGTCTTAAATATAGATTTAATTTGCTGCTTAAATTTGAGGAAAGTTTCTTATCCGAGTATGTTGAAGACATATTACAGGTCCTCACTTACTACGGTAGATGTAGTTCACCAACGTAAAATTAGGGAGATTTATTGTAGAACGGATAGATTTATATTGATGTTTTTTCCTCTAACCTTTGGAGATCATAATAGATATGACAGCAATCGCGTAGGAGATGATTAGAATTGGTAGGGTATAATTTTTTCGATATCTTGCATGTTTTTTCCTGGATTTAATTCTTTTTATTTAATATACCCATCTTTTTAACAGTTCTACAACATGATTCGAATGTACGTGTCCTATTATTAAATATTGCTGCATTTAAGTACTTTCTTTCATGTGGTTCAGGTTTGTCGAGTGCATGGACAAACTAATATTTGTGTAGAGGCAACATGATTTGGTTTTGCTCGTTGTTTTATTCTAGTATATTGGAGTAGTCTTCGTCGCCTTCATCAGTGTGTGAGGAAATGCACACTCTCATGCCGGTGAAGGTGGCGTAACTCACTGATATGTTTTTGAGTATTTTAATTTTGCATAGTTTTCATTTTTTTTATGTTGATTTTGTCACTCGATGATGTGTTATGTGTTCATCCGGATTTGAAAACCTGAACTCTTTTCTCAAGAGCCTTAGATCGCACCAAATCTTCCTCCCTTTCTGTGTCAATAGGCTTACGAATTCTGCGAAACAGACATATGCATTCTGGTTGTCCTGTATGTTCCTCTATATTGACTGGCTCATTACTGCCATATACTCATTAGTTTTTCTCAATTCACGCTATCAAATGCCTTTCCGAAATCCACGAAACAGGCAAATACCTCCTGGTTATATTCTACAGGTGTATTCCTCTCGATTAATAATCTCATTACTGCACTGGCATCATGCGCGCCTCTCCCCTTCCTGAACCCAAACTGATCATCCCCCAAAGTAATCATTTGTCCAGCTCTCCATTCCCTTATTGATGATCTTGAGAGCCACTTTAGCTGCATGGGAAATGAAACTTATTGTTCTTTAGTCCTCA
Organism: Hetaerina americana; assembly: GCF_022747635.1. Taxonomy (NCBI): domain Eukaryota; kingdom Metazoa; phylum Arthropoda; class Insecta; order Odonata; family Calopterygidae; genus Hetaerina; species Hetaerina americana. The sequence goes on along the minus strand of NW_027287538.1, from coordinate 46,323,112 downwards.
CATGATGCAGACTTTATCTTTTCCGAAATACACGTAGGAACTAGCACTGATCTCGCAGTCTTCCGGCCAGATTCCTCCCTCATAGATACTACGAATCAGTCCACATAGACTCTTCCTCCTCCCACATTTTCCTAAATATTTAAGTAGTTCCGCAGGGCTATTGTCTACCCCAGTGCCTTATTTAATTTCAATTTCCTTGATGTCCATTCTATATCCCCGTCGAGTAATCCTGGACCTAAGTTATCCTTATCCACGTCACATTCTCTCTCTGTCTGCTCTTACTGATCCAATGTCTTTAACAAACAGTTCTTCAAAATATTCCTTCCATCGCCCTTGGGTCACCCATGGTTCAACTAATATTTTTGCTGGCTTATCTTTGATTGTTATCACAGATTTTCTCGTCTTACTTCTTAATAGTAAATAATATACACTATAATAAAATAACATGAAATATAATAATAAATAAAATAATATTATGTATAAATAATTTGGATATGAAATCTTGAACCCGAGGACAATATTAAAAAAATTAGGATTAGCGAGAAGAGTATTGGGAAAATGTGACGAGAAGGTTAAAGGTAGTGTTATATTTCGCAAGTTGGGTTTCTTTTAGAACATTCTGCTGGTACATGGGATCTTAATGAAGTTAAATTGGTTAACGAGTTGGATGGGGTGCATCGTAGCGGAGGTATGTTTGTAAAACGTTGTTATGGTAAACTTCGTAGCGTATTAAAAGTATAAGAGGAGGTAGGCTCAGAATCACTCAAGGAGTGAAGTATTTATTGCAGTAGTAGTAGTATTTATGGGAGGCTGACGTCATTTGCGCCATTAGGGATGGACAGGAAAGGATGAAGGGTAGAGAGAAACCCTGAGTCCGCATTAGCCTACTCTTTACGAAAGGCGCCAAGGGGCCCGCAGCTTAACGTCCCATCCGACGGACGGTGTACTCACTCAAACTGCCCTCCACAAAGCACCTCAAGTAGGGATCGAGATTTTATTACAGATTAAATCCCTTGCATACATTGGAATGACGTCTCTTTAGCGATGATGTTGAAAATTTTATTATTAACCCCATCGTACTACGGTAGCAGAGATCATGTCAATGAAATTAGAGAGATCAAGTGTAGAACAGATAGATTTAAGATTTCATTTTTCCAAAGAATGAAAATAGATCAGAATAAAATTTTCCGACCGCGCTAGAGGGGGGAGGGTGACAGGAGTTCGTTTCAAATGTAGTCTGGCGTATAATAATCCCCTGCCATACACCCTAGTGGTAGCTTGCAGGGTGTCAGGTATGGAGAGTCTGGATCTGTTGGTAAGTGCAGTACAAATCCGTCAAGCTTATGGGCTTAAGCGAAAACTTTCTAATATTAAAAGCCCTCAAGGATATTGAGGATATCCCTTCAAACTTAGTGTTCCTGTTAGTATTCGGAAAAAGAATCAGTTTTTGCAACCGGACTGAAATTCTACCTCAAGAAATATTTTTCTCGACCCACCCTAATGATAATGTCACACGTTTTGAGTGGTACTCGATCATCCGGTTTGCATGCTGCTAGCTTTAACTTACGGAACCACCGCAGTCGAAGACTTGCGTTTTGAAGAACTTCTTATCACTCACTCTTGACTTCATTGTTAAACCAATGAAAATTTCTGCTTTAAGCCCGATGAGCCATAATTCTATTTATTTTCCGAGGCTTCGTGTTGAAACGTGAAATCGTCCTCAGAAGATCTGGTATTTTCCCGGCGAATGAGTCGGGTGAATTCTTCTCGGGTCTTCCACCGGGTCAATGTCTCCATAGCTGCCGACGTTTCGATTCCCGACTCGGTCATCGTCATCAGGGCTCCTGATTCCCGACTCGGTCATCGAGTCACTCGTCCTCAGAAGCTAAGCAGCACGTCTTATTTTTCGCGGGAATAATGAAATCTTAAAATCTGTCGATTAATGCTGTTGATGTATCCAATCTTATTTTCAAGATCTCTCCTACCGGTGTACCGGCAGATTGTACCGTTCGGACGAGATAAGGGAGATAAGACTGCAGGACAAATCAATTCATGGACTCTTTCTTTGCACGTACGATCCGCGATTGCAGAAAAAACTATGATAAACAACGAAAACACTACGGCCGATGGATTTTTCTCCGAAACACTAACTTCAAACACATCCATTTTGTTATTGAAGGCCGGTGGTAGCGTGAAACCCCCTGCCACATAGCTCCTGGATGGCTTGCGGGGTACAGTATAGATTTAAATATAGATTACGATGGAGCTAATAATACAATCCAATTTATTTATGTATCCTGAAAGCCTAGCCTATGGTGTGTGGCAGGAGGTGAATACACACCAGACTAAATTATACCCGAATATGATTCTACCGCGGTCGGACAATGTTATTCTGATCCCTTATCGTTAGTGGAAAAAATTACAATTAAAATCTATCTGTTCTACACTTAATCTCTCTCATTTTACTGATATGAACTCTCCTACCGTAGTACGATGGGGGTAAAAATACATTACAACATCACTGCCAAAGAGACGCCTTTCCAATCTATACAAGAGCTTCAATCTTTAATTTAACCTTCGCTCCGTGGGTGATTTCATTATACACTGGGGTAATAATATATGGAGGTAATAATACACGTTCAATATCGTCGCTGAAGATACTCCCTACCAATCTATGCAAGAGTTTGATCTCTAATTTAGCCTCCGCTACGTGATTGATTCCCAACATAATTCCTCTATTAATTTTGATGCTGTACAGGTTTTATCATAACAGCGATTTGCAAATATAGCTCCTCCACGCTGCGCGCGATCTGATTCGGCAAATGAAACAGGCTTTGCGATGTAATTAGATGTAAAATTGAAGTGGAAATGTAACCTCTCATCCGCTCCCTTCGAATTCAATGGAAAACGCTACTTCTATGGTCTCCACTCTGTGAATAGTGAATAAGTAATGGACCTCATAGGATGATCATTTCCAGCTTCATGGCACTGAGATTCTCGCAAATCACCATTTCCCTCCCCCTTCCTTCCGCCTCCTCCCTCCGCAGATTCATCCTCTCACTGTCAGGGAATAAATACCCCCTAGAACCCTAACTACTGAGCCAATTGTTAACCGTATACCACTCGTAACAATTAAGCATCATGTCGACGGAAATGCACTGATCTCATTGTTGGCATGTCAGGGAGCCATGTTAATCTCCGCAGGGATACGAGCAGTTATAAATATGAAGCCTGTTTACAGATTTAGGACGCGCGAAATCGGATATGATGGTGGAGATGATGACTGCTTTGTTCGCGCGACTTGATCCATTCGATTCGACTCACGATCGCGGCGGACCCCCGGTTGCGGCGGCGACGACGAGTAGACCATGGGGTGAGAAGGGACGGGGTTAAGTCCTGGGTTACACATCCCGCAACTGTGGTCGTGGGTCTGGGGATATCATTTCAGGAGTGGGGTTGTACCACCGTGGCCCTTTTCGGGGGGAGAAGGGGAGGGACGGGTAAGGACAGTCGGGGGAAGGGGGACCCGAAAGAGATAGGGTATGGGGCTGCCCGGGTGCTGCAGATGGGTGCACTTTTCAGCCAATGGGGGTATCGGCCGAATGGGAAGGCCCTTCAGTCCACCCCCTCCTCCCCTTCCATGTCTCCCCCTCCCCACACAACGGGAGGAGTGTTGGAGATGCCCTGATTGATGCCGTCTATTCAAATTCGAAGGAGAGTTTGCACATTATGCTTCACTGATTTCATTAAAGGACAAACCCTAAATATCTCTTACTGAAAAAATATCACGTTAAAATTTTTTCTCCCAATTTTTTTTGAGTTCCTCTGTATGTGCAGAATTTCTTACCTAGGAAAAAAAACGTACTTTTAACTTACTCACAATTCGATTTCCGCTTATAAAAAAATTCGGGGAAAATTTTTGTTGATGCATTATACTTTCGCCTGTGTGTTAATGTAAAATCTCTCTTGGGCTTGGCTCCGGAGAAAAATCATCTCTGGAAATCTATTAGCTAAGGATATTTCGGAGGAAAACGTGTTTTTTTGTGATTTTAAAATAATTGCAGGGATTCATTAGCGTTTTTCAAGGGGAGAGGCTAATAAATACTTTCGTGTAATCCAATTGCACCGATGTATCCATTTCATTGATAGTGAATAAGAAGTATGTTGAAAAATACAAGGAGAGGGAACGCTCCCGGCAAGTATTTCGTGGTAACCAATATTTCGCGCTATCCGCATTCGTGTTAATTCATCGCCATGGTAACCGTATTGTTGACCAGATACCCTATGCCACACGACATCCTGTCAGCTCTTCCAGGGCATGATGTGACTGTAATACCTATGCTGATTTGTAAACCTATCAAAACCAACCTCTAGGTTGAATGCCGTGGAAACGGAGGGGGGGGGGAAGAAAGTTGCTCGGTCACTGACCGTCACATCTCGTTTTCAAATTCCGGTCGACGTGTTTGTAGGAATCCATCGAAAATTCGATGGCATTTGAGTATTCGGGGCATGTGGGCTTCGTGGAGGACCTCGGGTGGCACAAAGGAAGAAGTGCCGACCAAGTCCATTGACCCACTGATGTCACACGCATTGAGAAATCTTGAAATAGTTTAATTGAACCATAAACGTTATGGTTTAATACGAAACAAGCTCTTCCTTCACTCTGGTCCATCGAACTTACGCTATGGATTGATCTCTGGGGTAAGAATAGCGATTGATGATGGTTTTCGTGATTAATTTTTCGAGAATCATAATTCCGTCAATCAGTCCTTAGGCAAGATTGGTTCACTCCTATAGGACGGGAAATGATTATTTTTATTGTTGGGGGAAAAAGAAAATTTGTGACACTCACGGACGTATTGGTTCCCGGATGCAGTCCCTGATTTGCCGTTAAAGCTACTTAAATTCATTTCTTTAGCAGATCATTAGTATGACTGAGAGGAGGAGAAATATCTTAAGCATGTCGTCCTTTTTCCTCTTCTCTGTCATATTAACTTTTTTTAATGGCACCGAGTGTTTATATCCTATCCTGTATAAAATTATAAATAAAAAATGCAACGTTTTTCTGCAACGCTCATTGTTTTTCAAAAACCAGAAATTGAGTCACTTTCAAACTTCGCATATTTTAAAATGTCGCCACCACGTTGATAATAGGCTACTTTTGGCACACTATAGTCTCAGGTTTGAACCCAGAACATTCAGATCAACTTCCATAATAAATGCATGTTAAGTTAATTTTTATTGCCTGCACTCTTTATTTAATCTCCTGGTCGCTGTACATAACCACACTCCATATCAAAGTTTTAACGACCCTTTTCTTAACCTGTTTACTCAAAGTCCCTTTCATCAATCGCCTACTTGCGAAAGCTTCTTTGCCTAACGGAACTCCCCTATCGGAAAAGAAATTACTTTGTTCTTCCACATATATTTTATTATTCACGACCTAGGTTTCGACTTACAAAGTCATTATCAGGTCTAGGTCGTTAATAATAAAATATATGTGGAAGAACAAAGTAATTTCTTTTCCGATATGAATCGCTTCCACAAAGTGACGCCTCAAATCATTCTATGGAAATCCCCTACTTTTGTGATTACAATTTGACCATTTGAGGGTCTAAAATATGAGAGATTTCGCTTGTTCGTGGATCCACAGGACGTTCTTAGGTCCTCTTGTGTACAATGCACCCAGATGAGAGGTTTTGACAGTTTGTTGATTGGCGTAACTGTGGGGGTGGTTAGTGGGGTGGTGTTGGCAATAAGAGGGAGGATTACTTATGGGGGTGGAGGATTGGAGAGGTGGGTGGGAGGGTGGATGAAAGGGGGCGGAGAGCGGCAGGTGGAGACCGTGCAATGCAATTCGATATTGCCGATTGCAACGGTGACACGCGAATGCATGACGGTGGGTCTCTTCCCTACCAACCCCCGACCCACCCCCGCGTCGGCCGGTCGCGTGTTGGTTGTGAACCATTCTGGGAACGAATCGGAGGGATGGTACCCCACAAACCCCCCCGTTTCCCCCCCTCGCAGTATGGTAACAGGCGGAGTGCCGCCGTCCTTTCGAGGTTCGGGCGAAATTCAGCACGGACCCGGGCATCAACCCGAGGTCTTACCCCCGGTACGACAGATACTTCGTCGACGGCCAATTCAGTGCACATTTTAATTCATCCGACTTTTGGGGCTAAGTTCGTCCGTGTATTCTTCACGATGTTTCCGTGGCTGTTCGATTGTGCGATGCATCGATTTCGATATTCATTTAAAATCTCATTGCGATATCGAGATCCACTTGGAAATGCGATATATCTAATTGTAAATTTATCCAATATGCGATACGTATATTGCGATATTTGACGATAACTTGCGCTCTAATTCGAAATAGCGCGATATTCAATTTACTTCGATATGCGAATGCATGTGATTTTCCGCCCTCTTATCCATTGACACGTGCAAAGTCGACACATCCAAATTTATATGATATTCTCTATGCAATTCGGTTTTCGATATTAAAATTTGAACGTGGTACGTATGCCATTCTGGATGGATCTCTTGTGCCGTAGACCTTTTCCTAGGTCGAGTGGGGTTGGGGCCCTTGAGTTGGCCGCAGATTTTGCTCCGAGATGGGGCAACAAGAATTGGGAGCTGGGAGACAGGGCGGAAGGCTTGCAGTGAACCGAGACTCCATGAGTTTGGTCCCGCCGAGTGGGATCGGAGAGGGTGGGGGACATTCGTCGCCCGAACCACCTTGAGGAAAATCAAGACGCCGTGATCGCTTGAGGATTATGTGACGATGCCTACGACTGTGAAATGAAGACCTCAAAGATTCACGAAATAGGAACCCATCTTTGGACACTTCACCATTTGTTTTATTTGAGTCGCCAAACGTTTAAATGAGACCAATGCCGAGAATATATTCATTCTTTCATAATGAACTGTAATGTAAATGTCCATCCGTTGAAGCTGTCACACTTTTTCTTAAAGTGGGGTTGAGTATAATTAGAAGTATTGTCATGGCGTAACATTTCCAGATGAGAAAAACCGGAAAATGTCGACTTTGAAAACTGTTCCAATCGGTATGTGATTGTCATTAAGTCGATTGCATGCGAACGATTACTGACATGCAAACAGAATTCTTCAAATCCTCATTTGGTGCAACCCTAACGTTGCCGAATAAACGGGTCTGATAGCGACCTCTTGAAATGATATCACTTGAAGTGCCGTTGCACCGTTGTACCCCTATCTGTTCAGTAAATATGACCTGCGTATGCATAATACTGTAGATGAGTGGTAATGATGTGTCCCAAAAACGGTGGTTTTCTCCTTAATTCGATTCGTAAACATTAATTTAATGCTTTAGGGTAGATTTTTGATGAACCCTGGCCCTGCAAACTGCTGTACTCCTAAGCCCTGGATTACACTGCAAAAAATATCCTTAATGCCAATGCTACATATTACATCAATTCATTCTTTATGTCTAAATGCTATCCCCTTCACCTAATTCCATTCAATACGCCTATTCGTTCTTCCCTCCACCTTCATTTTCTAGCATTCTCCCCTCTATTACAGTCTTAAGCATTCCATTGTCTCTATCAGTATCTACTGCATCCACTTGCCCTACCGTCTTCGAATCCTTCCCAACAGCTGTCTCTTTCCATACATTTCCATGCCCAACACTTCGTCATTTGAGTCCCTTCCCGTCCATTTTATTTTTATCTATTCTTCTCCACACTCGCATCGCAAAAACCTTTACTAGACAATAATCCTCTTGCCTCAACGTTCAAGTGTCCGAATCATATAATAATATATCTACTTTAAAGTTTTCACTAATGTTTTCTTTACATTTTTGCGTAAGGTGCCTGTCATCAACTCTGGTCGCTTATTTTGCAAACATTTCTTCAGCTAACGCGTAACTTCTTTTTAATTTCCTTCCTAATTTGCCCTACTTCTTTTAAAACACTCCCTAAATTGTTGAACCGTTATACCTGCTCTCATCAATTTCTCCAATCTTTAATGTTCGCGGGTTTAGCCTGCCTAATTGCTGAGTTCAAGATCTACTCAATGCATCTTTGTTTCTCTGAACTTCATCCCCAGAGGAAAATAATGTACGGTTAACGGACTGCAGGCTAAAAGAAATAATATTTATTCGAATGAGTGCAGGAAAAGTGTGGCGAGAATGTAAAGGATTAGATGAAGAGTGGTAAAGATACTGTAATAAGTTCACGTTTACTCTCTTGATAACATTTTGAACTTTTCGAACTATTTCGGTTCGATGTAGTTTCCATTAGTAAATCGATAGTCTCAAGAATGTTGGGATTAAATCTGGTCTGTTTTTAACAGACATTGCTATAAGTATACCTTGCAGATAAAAGGCAAGATAGGGGAGTAAATTTCTTAGATAACTTTGAATTCGGTCTCCTTTGTGATAATATTGATAATGTATTGCAAACCCTGATGAGATGATGATATAGTATGCGAGAAGCTCAATGTATGATAAGGGAGATTAATCATGAAGTAGACACGCTTTGAATGCAATCACTCTGCTGCTAGCCCGATAAAAGGCCAGAAGAGCTTCTTCTCAACGCGTTAACAATCGAGATAATTTTTTAGGCTACATACTTACTCGAGTTTGCTGACACTGTGCTATCTTAGGTTATTTTATTAATTGAGAATTTTTTTAATCTCTTGATCGCAAAATAAGAGTCTAAAGGCGGATAAGGTGAATGCAGAGTTCCTTTTATCACATGTTATTCAGTCAGTGAGGATGTTAAAGAGAGATTAGTGAAAGTTGTTCTGCGGAGAATGGCCTAGTACGGTACGCAAATTTCGTATCTGATGCATGAGGATAAGCGTTGATTGCCGACTTTCGAAATGTGGGTGTGGTGAAGGATGGTAAAAGTAAAATGATTGAAAAGGTTTTTGAATGAATGTATACGCCACTGTAGATTTAGGTTTGCATGGATGTGTTGATTTTGCATGCCGTTTGGTTCTCTTTTACGGGCGGTGACCTAACACCCCCCTCCACACGCCCTAGCAGCGACTTACGGGATATTATGTAGATGTAAAATAGACAGAACTAAAAACCAAAAAAAGGGCCAGGTGGGGGAGGAAGAAGGGTTCTTGGGAGAAATCCGATGGAGATAGAAAAGTTGAACGGAAAGTATTTTCAATGGCATGGGATATTGATGGCTGCCCTGGAGAACTTATAAGCAGGCAAGGAAAGAGATGGAATAGGATAGGTACGTGTTGCATATGTACATATATACATATTTATATATATATATGAACGGTATATATGTGTGTGTGTATATATATATATGTGTGTGTGTGTGTGTATATATATATATATATATATATATATATATATATATATATATATATGTGGTCGTCATTTTCCGACCATTGTTCCACTATTTGGGTGGATTCACTTATTTATTTTAGCATTAGTCCGAAAACAGCACATTTTTGGCGTTTTGGCATTTATTAACAACAATATATCAATGGATACAAATACAAACACCAGGCCCTTGGTGGAGCAAAACCCACTCCGGCGAGAATGGAACCCGCGACCTTTGGGTTGGCAGTCGAGGACGTTACCCCGCAGCCCAAGTCCTCCTGACCACGTGGGAAGTGGTCCCACCTAGGCCCGAGCCAACATCCGTCCGGGGGTGGGGCAGCTCAGAGGGGCCGCCCCTTTGGGATGCGGGAGGGGTTAGAGGGGTTCATCTACCGCCCCTTGGAGGCGTGGCTGGGGTAATAGGCGAGCGACTGGGTCAAAGAGTAAGGGGTCGCTGAGCTCCATTCTTGGCAGGCGCTCACTCGGCATCCATCGTACCGTGTTTTTTTTCTGCAGATTATTCTTGGGAACAACGTATGATTTGGTGAAATTCAGCCGACGCCTTTGTTTGATATCTTCATTCTTCTCTTTGTTTGAAATTATTATTAATAAATTTCTTTATTCCTCAAATGTGATGAGTATCTACTGCACATAAAAATCCAAATCAGTTTCCAATGTCACTTAAGTTATCAGGTCACGCCACACCAAAATTTTCACCGAGTATAAACGCATTTTGTTCCGATTTTCAGCGGAGCTGATGATCAGTTGTGAGATATAGGAGATACTTAGGACGTTCGTCACAAATGAATGACTTCTTATGAGTTAGTTGTAGGCAAAGTGATTTATGGGTGTCATGTTGTGATGGAGTATTTGGGGCGTTTGTGTTTGAAATGTGGGTGTTTGTCATAAGACCGTTATTCGGTGAAGAGTGGATTCGGAGTCTTTTTTAATGAGTGAGTTAAGAAAGTAGCTAGTTTAATAAGGTGGAGATTAAGATCAGGGATATTTAAATTTGATTGGATATATGAATTTCGGAAAAACCACGATGCTTCGATAATTTTAAGTAGTTTTGTTTTGGAATGTAATGAGTTTCTGTATGTGGGTGGCAGCTGTGGATCCCCATTCAGGGTAGCCGTAGGAGAGGATTGGTCTGATGATGGCATTATACAGAAGAACTTCGGTGATTAATCGTAGGGGACTTGTCGATTTGATTAGCGGATAAATTGAGAGGAGTGCGGCACTAGCTTTATTGCGAGTATGTTCGATGTGTGTATGAATGTGTACGAATGTAATATGAATGGTGCCGAAAATTCTGCCATGGCGCGCTCGTCGTCAGACAGCTCCTGGCCAAATACGGCGTTGCCACGTTGCCGCACCCGCCCTATTCTCCCGATCTGGCACCACCGGACTTCTTCTTCTTCCCCGTGATGAAAAGACAGCTCAAGGGACGACGTTTTGACTCGATAAAGGCCGTTCAAGAGGCTTCGACGAGGGTCATCAACGGCATCTCCAAAGAAAATTTCCAGCGGGCGTACGGGGCATACTTTGAAGATTATTAAGTCGATGTAAGTATATCGTCAATAAAATTCTTGTAAAAAAATCAGTCCTAGCACTTTTGGGTGCGACCCTGTAGGTATATTCCCAAAAATGTTGTATACGTAATGTGGCTACGGGGGATGCGGGCGTCGCCGGAGAAGGGTGTTGAGCTGTTGTATCTTTTCCAACTGCGCGCAAAGTTCACGTTGACGCATTTTGAGTGGTTGACGAAGAGTTTCCATTTCGACATCCAGTCTTCAATTTCATCAAGACGTTCCTGAATATTGTCGGCAGCGACGTTTGGGTCAAATGAGCTTGAGGCGACTGATGTGTCATCTACATAAAGATATAACTGATTTTTGTCATGAGAGGGGATATAATTTATATAGAGATTGAAGAGGATGGGAAAACTTTTCATTAATAAGGATAAATAGTGTTCCGATCATGAGAGTCCGCCATAATATTAGCGAAGGTATTTTTATTATCACTGTCACAAAACATTCTTAGACCCTCCCCGGGATGAAATCGATAAAAGATAGGGTCGAAAGACGACTCGTTAGTCGATGACAGCGAGTGGAAAACAATGATATTCCTTGGAGACAGAATTGAAACACCTGACGACTGACCTATGCAGGAATGGATACATGGCCGACATGATTCTAAAAAGGACCGCGACAGTGGAAAATAAATTACGTCAACTGACCACTCATGACAACGGAGAGGAAGAAGTATCAAAACCAAGGGCGCGAGTCACCATTTCATAAGTCGCGGGGATCTTCGAAAGGATAGTCAGGGTCCTCAACAAACACGACGTGGTGACAAGGTTCAACACCGTGACCAAAATAAACAGCCTATTGCATGGACCAAAAGACAATATCCCTAAGGAGTTATCAGAAGGCGTATACACAGTGCCATGCTCCTGCGGCAGATCCTACATCGGGGAAACCTGCAGGTCACTCACAACAAGTATTAGAAGAATCGCATTCAGAAAAAAACAAGGTTAACATCGGGGGTCCCACAAGGTAGCGTACTTGGCCCGCTCTTGCTTTTAATCTGTATAAATGATCTCCTGGAAAAAATTAAATCTCAGATAAGAATTTTTGTGGACGACTGCATTATTCACAGGAAAGTCGAAAATGAGAGCGTCCGCGAAGTACTGCAAAGAGACGTTAATAAAATGGCGGATTCGGTGACAAATAATGGGATGGATAGTACTGTTAGCAAATGCAAATCCATCACTTTTAGTAACCAGGTAAATGGAACCAATAGGGACTACAAATTCTCGGAAAATAGCTTTCCTAGAAGTGATAGCTGTAAATACTTAGGTGTATATTTATCCAGGGATTTAGGGTGGGGGCGAAACGTGGAATATTTTGTTAAGAAAGCTTTCAAAACTCTGTATTGGGTGATGAGAAACTTCAAAGGGAGTATTAGAGTAAATAAGGAAAAGGCGTGGGTATAAGAACCTGGTAAAACCAGTTTTAGAGTACTCATCACTTGTATGGGACCCGCACGAAGAAGGACATATTACAAAACTGGAGATGGTACAAAGAAAGGCTGCCAAATATGTACTGAGGAAGCATGGGAAGATGGAGAGAGTGACTGAAATGTTAAAAATGCTGGGCTGGGAACTTTTACAAAGTTGAAGGAAAATAAGCAGACTGTGGAATGTTTCGCATTCCGTAGGGAGAGAAAGCTTGGGCAGAACAAAGTAAAGGGGCGGGAAATCCAAATTTTATAGGGAGAAATGATCAAAAATATAAGGTAAAATGCGGGGCACAAAGAACAAATTAAAAAATTTCATTTTTTAATAAAACAAATGTTGATTGAAAGAATTTACCTGCAAAACGATTCGGGTCCTTTCCTAACACTGTAAATACCTTTAAGAGAAGATGTAAACAATTTGTATTATAATTTGATTGATGTGGTGTGTAAAATTGTATCTACAGCTTAGTTTTGATTTGTTTTCTTGTTAATTGGGAAACTGATGTTAATGAGATGGGGTTTTTCTTTTTTTTGTGCTAGAGATTGGTGTTTGGAAGTTTCCTTTAAGTGAATTGTTTTTTTTCTGACTGATTTTATTCATTATCTTTTGCGATATTGATTGGATTTGAGACGTCATGTTACTTTTCTTAGGCAAGTTTGATTATAATTCTAGGGATTTGTGTACCGCATGACATTATCAATATGCACATGTGGGTTTAATAATACTAATCATAATAATGAAAGAACATCGTGGGGCGACAGAAAAACAATTTAATTTATCAGCCATCGCCGAGCATGCTTCGAGGGAGCCGGGACACGTCATTGATTTCGAGGGAGCGAAAGTAATAGCGAAGGAAAAGGACTAATTAATCAGAGCGCGGCACTTAACTACCAGCTCAATTCGCATAGGTCTGAAAAAAAAGCTTCGCAAAATACCTTCGACCTGAAGACGCAGGCAGGGTGGTCAGCGAAACTGTCATCACCCAAAGACAACCAACGCGGATGCAGAACCCAGAAATGCAGAGAAAAGTATTAATGAAACAATTATCCGTTGTGTAACCCAATTAAGTTCTCAAAAATCTGATAAAGGGGTGATATTAGGTTGTTTACACACACAAAGCGTGGGGCATAAAAAAATGTCTTTATGAAATATGGTGGCACTGTATTTCGAGTAAATTTCTGGTTTTGTTTTGTACGGCACGGAAATATAGTCGTCGAGGCAAGATGATGGGCGTAGATTGGAGGCTTTTGAAATGTTGGTGAGGGGAGGACGGAAAAGATGACTTGGGGAGAGAGGAAAACAAATGAGGAAGTGCTGGGTATGTTGGGAGAGATCCTAAGGAGACAGGAAAACTAGCTGCAAAGCATGTTAATCGGTAGTGGGCTATTGAAGACTATAAAAGAGGGGAGGAATAGGTGAAGGATGTTGGGCGGAATGAGGGGAGGAAGGAATTATGCAGAGTTGAAGAGGGGCCTATTTCAAGGCTGGTTTTCGGGAGTGTTGAACAAATCCAAAGGGGACAGTAAAGATGTATTCGGAACTCACCGCATTAAAATATATAAATATATAAAAATATATAAAAATATATATATTTATATAATATAAATATATATATATATTTTTTTTTCTTTTAACTTTTGGATGCATGGGATGGAATGAGTTATCTAAAAGGTGACTTTTGGAGCGAGCAAGTAAGACCGAAAAAAGAGGATCAGGAAATCCATCGTGCGCCTACTTTGCCCAGGTGGCCCGGCGGAATGAGGACTGGAGATCGTGTGGAGTGTCTGGGAAGAGATCCCTCCGTTGCGACTGCCCACAAGAGGATAGATAGCCTGTCGCTTTCAAGGAAAGATGATGTGCATCACTTCGCCTCACCAATTTCGAATACCCCCATGGAATTTGCTTCGTTTCTCGGCATGCTCTTCAAAAAAACTGCGTTCAGGATGCTCTCGACGCTGAGATCGATAAGCTTCGCCACGTCCATCGGCTGCCCACAACGCCGGAGAAGCTGTTATCGAGATCTCAATCATAAAATTCAAGTGTTAAATCCTATAGGGTGTGGAGTTTTCCAGTCGGGACCCCATTTCGAATTTTGAAACTCGGCAACTAAGGACGTGGAGGCAGTATTTCCATTGCAATGAATTTAGAATCGTCCTCGGGCACGATTTAACAATTGGATAACGGTTAGATGAACTGAAACGCGTTGTGCGTTACAAATAAATCTGTGTAAAAGTGCAAATTTTTTTTCCTCATGATGACGAACTTCCACTTCATCTCGCCTGAATCTGTTGAGTAGTTTGGATAACCTGGGAGTAACGATAGGATAACGGTTCGATACAGTTGGATAATTACTACACATCGTATTTGAGGGGGTCTTCGAGCGTTAGAAATATAACTCAAGAGAAAGTTGACATTAGAACCTTTTATTTCAAAGTAATCTAGCTTAATGTGGAAAGGTAATCCCACGAATTGTACTTTCACGATTCATTTATCAACGCGACACGTTTTTCGATGTTTCAACACCGTATCATCAAGTGTGTGGACATTTAGAGCATTGTTTTTAGTCAATGACGTCATCATCAAGCTGGAGTTAGATCCCATAATTAACGCCACCATCGTGGCGATGACGTTTGAACAGCAAAACACGTGTCAAGATGATAATCAAATAATATAAATAAAGCATTATGACATTCAAAGTACAAAATTGTCAAAGATATCACCAAAGGTTATGGTGACATTTTTGTTCTAATTTATTTTTCCCAATTTTAATATTTATCCTAACCTTCTTTTTTCTTGGTAATCTAGTTTTCCTATTAATGATTCTCATCAAATATCCACTATGCAGCTTCTGCAGTGCGCTAGGTAATGATTGTAACAGTTTGACTTACTTGCAAACTCAGGCTTGATAGACCTCAACTTTTACTTTATGGGTTTCCCATCTACTTTCCCTCTGGCCTCCTGCTCCATGCCTCCCTATTCATTTTCCTCCGCTTTTACACTGAAAAGAACAGGTGATAAGGGGCATTCCTGTCTTGTTCCTCTGACTAGCTCTGCTTATCCCGACTCCCAATGACGTGACTCCATGTGCCTGTGCAATCTGAAACATGCAGAGGTCCCGGATTGAGTCGTCTCTCCCTCCAGTCTACTCCTATCTTTTGCAAATTGTAAGTTAATGGTACCCAGTTCACTCTGTCGAACACCTTCACAAAATCAACGAAGCAAACCAATGCATCATGGTTGTACATTTATGCTAAGTAAGTGACCTTATAATTGCTGAGACCCATTCCCTTTCTAAATTCACACTGATCTCTTCTCGAGTACTTTCTTGCTCTCTTCTCCATCCTAGTGACGATGATCCCAAGTAATACCTTTGCCGTATGTCCAATCACACTTACATTCATATTGCCCTCTTTTTTCTCCAGTGTGGTTCTTTTTCTCGGGATGTCTATCAACCCTGACCTAAGAAAACCTTCCGGCTAAATTCCATGCCTACATGTCTAGGTACCAAAAGCCACGCCTTGAAAGTATACAATCCAAAGCCAATCCATGTTTATTGAAAGAATAAGTTTGGCGGTATCTTTTGTAAAAGATATTTGCTCCATTCCAAACCCTTTAAGCTGGGATATTGCCAATCAATTTTGAATTTGCGTGCTTACCACTCGTGGTACTGTATTTTAGCAATTCAAAATAAAAGGAAAGAATGAAGCTGCCAGATCGACACTTAGCCTTTACGAAGGGAACAAGATTAAATGCCATTAGGGTTTAAATAAAATTTTTTATTACGTTTCTATAGAAACTGTATCAAGAGATCGATCAAGCTGTATCAAACTGTATCAAGAAATGCCTAGGCCGCCTGAATTCCTTGTGATCTCGTGAACGGACTTGCTGAATTTAAGGATTTTGAATGCATTTAAGAGGAATTGTATTTGTGTCCTTAAAATTTTGTGCTTAAATAATGTAATATTTGGGAATAGGCGGGGTATGTGTCATTTCACTAAGTTTCCTTACTGGGAGGACTAGTGGGTGGGGAGGAGGATGTTTGAGGAGGAATCATCTTATACGTAAGGTCGACACTTAGCCTTAGTCTTTGCAATAATTGAGCCATTGTTTGAGAGGAAAGATTTTTAAATATGCACGACCATCATAAAGAACATTGTATAAATGTTTACAGAATATACTTTCACTTCAGAATACGTGCATTTAATAATTTATGAAACTATTTATACGGTTCTAAGGAGTGGTAAAAATAAACTAGGCAATTCCAAACTTCAAAATTTATTGTCACTCATGGCCATGTTTCCGCTTTCAATCATGGCACCTGACGGTGCGGGAGCGGAATAACGGTCATTTATGATAAATAATTGTGAATTGCTGAATTACAATATAGTTTAATTTTCCCATTCTTTGGAATATACTACCTTGATCAAAAATTTCCCAGAATTTATTCAGAAAATTAAAAATACAAGTTTACTCATCTAAATCTATATTGTCCCCTTCAAAGTAATCCCCATCGACTGCAACACACTTATGCCAGCGCTTGATCCAATCCTCGAAACATTTTTTATATTCGGTTTTCGGTATGTCCATCAGTGCTTCCTGCGATTTTTCCATTACTTCCTCTCGGCTGCTAAAACGCGTTCCCCGTAATGGTTTTTTAACTCGATTGAACAGAAAGAAGTCACAGGGAGCCAAATCAGGTGAATTCGGTGGCTGTTGGATGGTATTTGTTGCATTTTTCGTCAAAAAATTACGAATAATGATAGCACTGTGCGACGGTGCGTTATCATGGTGCAAAATCCACGAGTTTTCTGCCCACATTTCTGGTCTCTTTCGGCGAATTGCTTCACGCAAACGTCTCATAACGCCCAAATAATACTCTTTGTTTACTGTCTGGCCTTCTGGCAAAAATTCATGATGCACTACACCGTTGTAATCCATGAAAACCGTCAGCATTGCCTTCTTTTTTGACTGAAAACGACGTGGTTTTTTTGGTCTCGGCTCATTTGGTGAGCGCCATTCACTTGCCTGATGTCTGGATTGCGTGTCGTACTCATAAACCCACGTCTCGTCTCCAGTAATGATCCTTTTGATGAATGTGGGATCGGATTCAGCCTCGCAAATCATGTCTTTTGCGACGTCAACACGGTCTCTTTTTTGCATGAAATTGAGGTCTTTTGGCACCAACTTTGCTGCTACACGACGGAAACCCAAATCATTAACCACAATGTCTTGGGCGGATCCATAGGCAATGTTCAAGTCCTCCGCTATTTCTCTGATGGTTAATTTGCGGTTATTGACCAACATTTCTTTTACTTTATCAATTTTTTCACCGACTTTCGATGTCGATGGTCTGCCACTGCGTTCATCATCTTCGATTGACTCACGACCACTTCTGAACCGCTCGTGCCACTGGTAAACGACCGTTTTTTTTAGAGAATCGTTGCCGAAACACTTTTCCAACATTTCCAACGTCCGTGCGCCACTAAATCCGTTTTTTACGCAAAATTTAATACAAGTTCGTTGTTGCAAATTTAAATCCATTTCTGAAATTGTAAAAAATCGCCAACACACACAGAGATAGATGTACTCTTGGCTACGTAACTTTTGCAAATGTCAAGTTATGACACTAAGATTTAAAGGGAATTTCAACAACAGATGTACCAATTTAACAAAAAAAACAGAACTCAAATCGGAACGATGGGAGCGCCACACGGTGGTTATTCCGGGAACTTTTTGATCAAGGTAGTATTTCTAGTAAACAAAGTATCGGAAACTTTTCTCAAAAATAGATTTATTTGTTTTTTGCAAAAATTTGCGGCAATGCCTCAATATTCTTCAAAGTACTTAATCCCCCCAAGTGACGACGCACTTTTGCCAGTGGCTTTTACACGACTCAAAAGCTCCCTGGTAGGCGGATGCAGGAAGGTCCATAAGGGTGCGCCCGCAAGCTTTTTTGTTGGCACTGAGGGTCCCATGGTGTTGTCGTTTGAGGGAGGATTACACTTTTGAGAATAGGAAATAGTCTGCTGGTGCCAAGGCGGGACTGTAAAGGGGTTGGGGAATCGTCACGATGTCGTTGCAGAAGGCCTTCGCAAGCAGACTTTCGACTCTGCTTCTGGTCGTCCGTCAAGACCTTCGGAACGAGTTTAGCGCAGATATTTCGTGTCGCCAAATTTTCAGTGATAATGGTGTGCACTGTCCTCTAATAAATACCAATATATGATCTGCGATCAGTGGCACACTTAATCGACAGTCTAAATGCAGCAGTTCACGCACACATCGGGAAAAAATTGTTACCGATACTTTTCTAAAAACCATGTATGGAGAAATTCCATTTAGTTGAGCCTGAGACAATATCCTGTTAACAGGGTTTCAAATTTTTTTTTAAAAAGTCCAATTTTTGGTTTATTCAAATAATACTAAATTTTAAATGAACTGTCCTATTTCATGGCATGGTATTTCGTTTCGGCACAGGCGCGTAGGTAATTTAAGTAACCATCGAATGATCTTAGTGGAAGGCGATTTCGCCAAATCTAGCATCTAATGAAGTTTGGAAATATTTATTTAATTTCATTTTATTTGTTCTGATATCGCTAAAATTAAAAAAGAAAAAAAAAACAAAATTCTTTCAAGTTAGCCGGGAAGGTAGTTGTTCAGTGAGGGCTCCTAAATTAAACAAAAGTGCTTTCGTCAAAACCAAAATGAAGTTTTTTTTTTCTTTTAGAAAAAAGTACCTGTTTGATGTGTTAATGACAGCGCTGATAACTACATTAGATGAAAGGAATGGATTCATGTCGTCAAGAATCCTTATAAATGAATGAGGGGGAAGGGTACTCATAAAAGACGATGATGGCCTTACTTAATTTAAGGACGGCTCCTTTAAGTCTGGCGTGAGATCAAATTAAATTACCTGGATCAAGAAGATTAGATCGGCTAATTAGACGTGTATCAACAGGAATTCCTTATGATTTTAATTAAAACATATCCAATTTACTCCATACACATTCGGGAAAAGGGGAGGATCTTAATTCTCTCGGTGGTGAAATCCAGCATAAAGGTATTAATTGCAATTTTCAAAATATATTTTTCTATAGTTCAACTCAAGTAAGAAATTGAATTTCCTGGCTAAGAATATTATTTTTGTTAGGTATTTTTATTAGACTACCGTATAAGATAGGCGTTGGATGACCATAAGACTGAACAATGCTATTCATCTTTACCTCACCTGACAAGACGAAATCTGACATCCGACCCTACAATAAGTTCCTCTTCAATTCCGCATTCTTCCGTCCTCCCTTCATCCCATCCAACATGTCTATGCTATTCCTACTCCTTCCTTGCTTGCTTAACGTGCTCCCCTCTATCACAGTCTTCAACATCCCACTGCCGATCAATACGACCTTTATCCATTTTTCCTGCCTCCATAGGATTTCTCACAACAAACCTCTCTCTTCACCCACCATACCAAGTACTTCCTCATTTGTTTTCCTTTCAGCCCACTTCACCTTTTCCATTTTTCTCCACACCCACATTTCAAATTTATCCAATAGACACCAATTATCCTGCTTCAACGACCATGTTTCCGAGCCGTCAATTTCAGCGTTTTAACGATTATTTTCTTAGCATCCTCCCTCAACGCCCTTGTCATCATTTCCCTCCCCGTGGTGAAAGCTTCTCTTATTAATGCAATTACTCTTCTTTTATCTTTGATACTTTGGCCAATTTGGTGCAAAACAATTCCGGGGTACTTAAACTGTTACACCTCCTCTAGTTTTTGCTCTCCTATATTAACATTTAATTCAGCCTTCCTCTCCCGTTGAATAACTAATGACCTTTGTCCTGTTTAGATTATTTCTCATCCCGTACTTATCACAGTGATATTTCAATACGCTTAGAAATGCTTTTAATCACTTAGGTGATGACTTAATAAAGTTTAGTCACCCGCAAACCTAACTGATTTCTTCATGCATTCCCCTCCGACTTCGTATCTTATCTTCAGTTCTTCCGATGCTACTTTGATTAATCCCTCTGCATGTACGTTGAAAACCACACGTAATAATCGACATCCTTGTCAAGGTCCTCTTCCTAATAATGCCAAAATCCCTGTTTGTCAGTCAGGATATTTAAGAATATAAGGGTAAACATTTTTATCGCGAGGGGAATTGGTGGACCCCTATTTCCAAAATCTTCATTAAAATTGTAACCAGTTTGTTTAAATTTTTTGCCGATACGTCAACAAATGACATTTTGCTAATTGAAGGGTAACACCTGCCAACACCCGTTGTGATGAAGAGCAGGGTAGTAATAGCCTCACGCAATGGAGCAAGCATGGTCAATGTATCGGAGTGTGGGGGAAGGCAAACGGCGACCATGACAGCATGGCTCCTAGTGCGTGAGGGACACCACTCAACCAGGGGCCCAAGGGCCTCCGGGTGGGATCCCTCCTACCTTCCCTTCCTCAGCCGATGGTGATTTTATCGCTCCCACCTGGCCCTCTTCACTTACCGGTCCAATCTCTCCTTCGGGTAGAGAGGGAAACTCAATTACCAAGAGGCATAGCGGTCTCCTCTCCTCATTTCCAGGTCCTTGAGGAAATGGCCAAAGCTGAAATACCCTTAAGATTGACATAGTTTCATTTCTGTGCGAAGACGCGCGGAGAATACGAGCGACATTTCCGAACAGATTTAAATCACTACCATGACTCCAGAAGCTAAGAAGCACCGACGATTCAAACCAGTAATTCGCAATTTCGGATCATTTCTCAAACGCTTGCGATCCAAATTCAGCCATCGGCGAAACAAACGACATTCTAACATGCACGTTTGATTATTCAGAACTCCGCCGATTGGTAGTTTTAATTTAATTTAATACCCTGCGAGCCACCACTAGGGTGTGTGGCAGGGGGTGATTACACTCCAGACTAATTTTGACCCGAATATTTTTACCCCTACCGCGGTCGGACAATGCTATTCTGATCCCTTATCGTTCGTGAGGAAAATGACATCTTTAATCTATCACTTCTGCACTTAATCTCTCTAATTTTATTGATATGATCTCTCCCATCGTAGTACAATAAGGCAAATAACATATTTTTAACATCATTGCTAAAGAGACGTCCTTCCAATTTATGCTAGAGATATAATCTTTAATTTAACCTTCGCTCCGCGAGTCCCAGCCTATCTTCTCTAATATTTTGGATACGCTACTAAGTTTATCATAACAACGTTTTAGAAATCTTGCTCCTCTACGCTGCACGCGATGCAATTCGGCAATCAATCCAACTTCGTGAGGATTCCATATAGTTAGAGCATATTCTAAATGAGACCTTACCAGCGAAAGATAACATTTCTCTCTTTAACCTTTTCATCATATTTACCTAGTACTCTTCTGATAAATTCTAATATTTTGTTAGCTTGTCCACATATCCCTCGTATATGTTTTATCATTCACCACCAGTAAAGGTCGGGGAAGAGGGTGAAACCAAAGTATTTAATCGAGTCTACACTTTCTATTCCAGTATTCCTGAAGCTGTAGCTGTTCGGGAGGAAATTGGCCTTATTAAAAAAAATCATCACTACGCACTTTTTTAAGTTAAATTCTAATTGCAAAGTGTTGCACCAGGGTTGTAGAGAATTTAGGTCATCCGGTAAAGCTTCTTTATCCTCTGGATCAAGGGTACTCCTATAAACCACTGCAACGTCGGAAAATAAACGTATTTTACTATTAACTAACTACTAAGTTAATATCGCTCACGTTAATAACAAGTAAAAGAAGTTCAATAACACTTCTCGGGGGAACACCTGAAGTGACTTCATCTGCATTTAGTGATAGAACGATAACAGTTCCGCATATCCTCCCTTATATAATGTTACTTCTCTTTGCATTTGTAAATTATGCAAAAAAATTCGAACACCTATTAATGATCCACCAAATAGCCTGCTGAACGAAAATATAACCAGTAAGTTTAAAATATGGCTCACCAGGAAACCCTGCATCGAAGGCATTCGAAAAAATATTCTCCTTTGGGGCGAAGGGATGTACGGATGCCTTAAGCCCGGACCCCCTCGGACTTTTGAAGGGCCCTCAAACTTGTGCCCCGCTTGAGGCGATCAGCGGTGCACCGCAGGGGCGAATTCCACCCTCATCCCCCCGATCACTCCATCCCTCTGGGGGGGGGGTGGAAATAACAACCCTCCAACGATTTAACATCGACACTCTCCCCCATGAAACCACCCCCTCCTCCTGGACCACAGCACCTATTATCCCTATTTGGGAGCAAACCCTCCCAGAAGTAGAAACTCGACCACCTCCTTGAGGTTCCCCTCCACTCGTCCCCTTCAAAGGAAAAGCAAAGGAGAGGAGGTTGACTAAGATCACTCTACCCTATTATTGAGAGCTATTTAAATGATGTTACACAGTGAGTGTTGGCATTAAACATCTAATTAGGTTTAAACTTTGAAAACCCGTATATTTGACCGCATTACCTTAAAACTGTCTTCATGCAAGGTATACACATGAAAAACCTTTTGATGGCCAACGATATCTTCGGTTTATCACTTGAATTGACTGAATGACTGTCTCCATATTTATGTTTATGAGAAAAATTATTTTCCCCGGAGGAATTTATCTCCCCAGACCAAGGTAGAGCGTTGCTGAATTATTTTCTTAATATAGCTCTTGTAAATATCATGAAAATATTTAAAACTCAGTTACTAATTAGGTAAATGAATAGAATGCCAAATATATTCCGGTTTAAAGTTAAATTGACGAATACATGAACCCCTACTCCCTAAATGAATGCACGGTATATTTGGATTCCCCTCGCACTACTGGAGAATTGCGTGTACATGGATTTTAAGTATCTTCATCTTTGCATATCTACATTATATCCTGCTAGGTGTGCTACACCATAAGGTATTTAGCAGGTGGTGATTCAACAACAGGCATGCAACATCAAATATTAACCTTTTGATTGTTAGTTGCCAATGGATGTTTGAAATAATTAAGATAATTAAAATAATGGAAAGTGCAGGTACATGTGCTACAGTATGTAGTATTGTGAAATACTTCTATAGAAAATGCGAAGCGATCTGCCAGTAACAAGAAGGAAAATGAATATATGTCAGATAAAATAGTGACAGAATACTACTCTATGATGAAAATAAAAAATGCTTCCTTTTTCCCAACGTAGTTGATTACAATTTATGCTGGTGTCCCGGCCTGGATAGACGGGACTTCGGTTTCCCTGTGGGTGAATAGAGAAAAGGAAACATATCCTGTGTAGCTTTTTGCGCCGACAGTTTCAGCTGGAGAAAAAATTTGAAGGGATGCTTGAGCATTATATATTTCAGTTTCCTTCTCCCCATTAATCTTATGTTTTACCATCTTCCGAACATTGACCGGCTTTCTTGAGGGGTGGGAGGAGCATTTTGGTGCGCCCTGAGGCGGGTCCATTGCCACCGGGGGAAATAGGAACGCGTGCCCACTTTGGCGGACTCGTTTCCCCAGAGGAAGGGCGGTTAGAGGTGCGATTGTTCCCTGGCGCACGATTCTTCCCTGGCCGGATGGCTGGATTCGCCGACGGATAAAACGATCCATAGCGGAATAAAGGACACCGTCCAAGAAGGCGACATGCACCCCCATGGCGCCATTAAGGGCCGCGAAACATTGGGATTGGTCCCATAGGGATTCGCGAAAAAATCAAATAATTCAAAAGCGAGCAGAAAGCGATAACTACTTGGCCCCTTAAAGGACCGTGTATGATTGAATGTTTATGTGACGCCGACTGAGTGAGTATGCGTGGGGCGAAGAAACTAGCGTCGTGGGTCCACAGTAAATCGCTGACTGTCTTCACTTGTGTTTAAATACCTTACCCTACTGACTGTGAGGTACCTACAAGCTGTTAGAGGCGACATAGCTTTTCAGTGCAGAAGATCCGAATCAACTCCAACAAACCCATGCTAGCGCTAACAATTCCGGTAAGGTAAATCATTAGTTCAGTGTAAAAATAAAACACCGTCAGGACCGCCTCAAGAAAAAACTGCGAAATTGGAACGGCCTATCATTTTGTTTTCTTTTTAATTGAGCGTAGTCAGTAGACTGACGTTGAAATTGGACTCTTCAGCGGGACAAATTCCGTCATCTTGGGGTTGGCTCGGCCTGACGGCCCCCGCATGTGTTGGTGTTCCCGTCATCCAGATTAACGGACAATGGGTGGGACGGAAGTTGGGGACGAAGATCCAACAATTCAGGCCCCGAAGCAGAAGAATCAGCCGTCCTCCTTGAAGACGTTAATTGGTTACTCTAGGAGACGGCGACGTCGACTGAGATCCACCCCCATCCCGCCATTAATATCACAATTATCGCCACCCGCCGTTTTTAAATCCGGCATCATCCGAAGACTCCTTCCACCCCCTTGCTTCCTTCCCGCCGTCGGTCGTCTTCGCCACCACGGCGGATCCTGTTTCCCGCGAGGAGAGCGGGGGATCGCCCGGGGCCGATGGGCGACTAATGAAGGCGAGATGGGAAACGGGCGGTCGCACTCGTCTCGACTTTCGCCTTCCCCTCTTTACCCGGCGGGTGCCCGATCGTGGGCGTATGAGGGTCGGGGGCAGGGAGGAACCAGGAGGCGGGAAAGAAAGAAAAATAGGTATTTTATCTCACGCAGGGGCTCCCATAGCCATATCCGAATAACCTGGAGTTGCGGAAAACTCAAAAAGAGCATTTGGTTTATTCTCTCTCTCCTAATTACGGTGTCGCCTGTCGATAAAGTTATTCCTAAACTGATTCGGTGAATAATAGTAAATTTGGAGGACACATAGTACGTGTGTTTGTATATAATTAAATTAATTAGTCATAAACATAATAGAAGGAAAAATTGAAGAGAAGAACCAACGAGAAAGATCAATAGGCAAACACATACATGTAGAATAAATTAAGAAGGAAGTGTAACAAGGAGATTATCAGGGGGTGGGGGAAGTAACAATGGATATGTATATATATGTATTGATGATATAGAAGCACTCACATGAGCAGTATAATATTTGGGCGGCACAATAGAACACAAATAAAATAGTAACGCTTAAAAGGACACTCACATTGTAAATTGTTTAAGCCTGCTTCAAGTAAGACTCTTCAAGTCTTACTTGAAGCAGGCCTCGGAGAAGGCCGAAAGCTGAAACAGTTCACAATGTGAGTGTCCTTTTAAGTGTTACTATTTTATTTGTGTTCTATTGTGCCATCCAAATATATATATATATATATATATATATATATATATATATATATATATATATATATATATATATATACATATATATATATACATATATATATATACATATGTATATATATATAAATATATATATATACATATATATATATATATACATATATATATATATATATATACATATACATATATATATATAAATATATATATATACATATATATATATATACATATAAATATATACATAAAAACATGTATACATAAACGTACATACATTATATACACACACATATTTATATATGGATTGAAATCCATTATTTTCGACTGAATAAAAAATGAATCCAAGCTCCGGATTAAATAGCCCAAGAATTATTCTCTTTAATTTTTTATTAAGGTTTCTTCTCACTAAGGATCATCTATTTAATCTCCATTAATTTTGCGAACCTTATTAGAGGCAGTGATATCTATGTGTAATGTTTTCATCAATTATGTAAAAAAATCATTTTGATTCGCATTTATCGTAGTTATACAATATTTAACTTCATTTATGCGTACCCACTTCATTTATCAAGCTTGGGCATGACCACTCTTGACACGCTAACCCCATACTTAAATAATTTTTTATTAGAAAGTATCAAACATGTCACGTCATACTTTCAACAATTAATTCAAATTTTACTTATTAATGTATATTATTATTAATTCACTTCAGTTATTTATCAGTTACGTACACTTAAGATGCTTGTTTGGCTTACAAGAAGTCACTGTCCTGCATTTACTGATTATTTTTACTAAATTAATTCAATCACGTGGAGAACAATGTGTCATGAAATAGAGGATAAGAGTATGCACTGCTAAGGTTTGCAAACGGATTCCAGAAATGAACATATATAAAAAGGTTTATTCCAGCTAATTAATCTGACTAATCACTGTCAACGTTAGCATACGGATTCGTTGGTGCCCTTGTTTAGAAAGAGCTGTTTACTGTTGTCACTCCTTTGAGTTAGCCATTTCAATTTCAATTCGAATTGTAATCGAAATTGTAAGTTTCAAATTTGATTTTAGTATCTACTCACAACACTGGCGGTGAATATCAAAACCCACTCAAAATATTAATATCGATTACAATTGTCGGTGGTGTCGATACATTCAAATAATGTAAATAAATATCAATTATTTACAACTTGATAGCTACAACAAAAATTGTAAATTTACATTTGTGTTCGTTCAAATTGCTTAAGAACTAGCATATTACCACATTTCATTAGTTATATTCAATTATTATTCCCTAGAATCGAATTATCAGGGATTAATAAATGCGAAAAAAACTACGGTCGACTTATACACGAGATATGCAAAGAAAAATGGAATGTTTAAGTGATAAATCGAGAGTGGACCTATATTTGCGGTGATCGCCTTAAAAGTAGCATTTTATTATCGTGTAATAGTAATTACACTTGTTTTAATCAAAAGCAAATTATCTAAGCTCGTTAAATTGGAACAAATTTATCAGTGTGTTATTTTTTTTGCTTTTTTGAAATTTCTCAGCTTAACACCAGTTTTCTAGATGAAATGTGAACACTTTCACAATTGAAACCATTGTTAGAAGAATAAACACACAACGAACTATCAACCAAATAATTGTGGAAAAATGCTTATATTATTGTTGCGTTGAACATTTTTTCTAATAACTTTGATTTTCTGATAATACAATCGTGGGAACGCTGAATACCATTGTTTGAAATCAAAGTCATATTTCTGTTTGAGAATTATTTGACCATTTGATTCAATGAATCAACAATTACAGCCGCATCATTAGGATTTCACAAGGCGACAGTTACTTAAACAAAAAATTAACGTATTCATTATGAAATTATTCTATTTGCAAATGTTACTGGCATGTGTATGCTTGCTAATTGCGATATTGCCTAGACGTTTTTATGAATCAATAATAATAATAATTAATAATAATAATTAATTTGTACGTTTCTGAATATATTGACTTATTTTCATGAATATTATACAGGATGGAATTGAATGCGTAATTTAAACATCTACATTACAAAATAACATTTAAAAGTGAATATTTTAATCGGATACACTTCTAGTATGTGGCAAAATTGGTTGTACCTTAAATTAAATTTAAATACACGTCTTAAAATTAATTACTTGGTTTATACTGATACAATGAAGAAGACTGATAGAGCATTAGCAGTAAAATTGCCTTTTTATGCAGCGGAGCGAGGGAATATCTTTTAAACTGCATCTTAACGGTTCGAACGTAATAGCAATTCTGCCACTCACATAGTCACGGGTGAATATCATTAAGTACTTCTATAAAGTAACCACAATATACCTGTTATAATACGTCTATGACATTTGCTTAAGAAGAAAATGGAGTTAAATTACGCTTTAGATATTACAAGCTTGCTTATTAGTTTGCTTTCGCAAGGAATCAAAATGAATTCAAGAGACAAAACATTACGAATAGTCCCATGTGAACTAAATCTACAATAGAATATTTCGCAAAGGAGGGTTTTCAGGGATATTTCGTATCTTGTTCACGCACGATGAATTTTGAGTACTCGGACAGTTTAGTGATTAGAGTAACGAAGGTCGCAATATAAACAATTTTGACCTACTCACGTCTGGTGTAATATATGGGTAAGGTCAAGAGTTGCATATGATATGACTCATCCGTTCGACAGGCTTTCATTAGCTCACTATGCAGGTCGGGGGCCTATACATGAAGTTATCTCTTAGAAATGGTGTGTGATACATACCTCTACGCGCCTGCAGACACACTCCCACGTGTAGAGCATAAATTAGATTTAATTCGACGGTATAATTAGCAATATCCATTGGGCTAACGAAACTTTTTTAGTTTTTACCATGCCATGGGTGAATGAAAAATATAATTTCTATGCCAATAATATAGAATTATGTCGAGAGGTATCGATCAGGGTCAAGTATATCGAGTAATTTTGCGATATATTCAAGAAGGGCAAAAGTGAAGAACGTTTTCGGAAACTTCATAAAAAAAGCAGCAAGCTTCAATATATTTGGCACAAAAAAATCTCCCTCCTCACATTCAATTCAATTATCTAAACTAATAATGTTCAAATGAGCACAAATTAAATTTTATCATTTATTTCAAGTAAATTTGTTTGTTAATCACTCTGGTAACTTTGACCTGGTAACAACACTTAAATTATTAATAATATTATTATTTTAGGGTTTTTAAATTTTTGCAAATGACGTACATTTGAATTACATTCTCTGATGTCTAGAAGAAAGCAATGTTCTGTTTGATTGACAACAAGATTTTAAGGCTTTATTATAATTACTTTATTTCGCTAAAGAGTGTTACTCTCGTCATCCCTTGCAATATAGCTCCACGGAGCATATTTATCTAGAACTACGCTAGAAATCTATTTCTCATTTTTTACCATTACTTCATTACCATAATCAAAATCCCTTTGGTTTTCTTAGCAGGATGATCACGATACAATTTAGGTGATAGAGATCCACAAATGTTGTTTATAACTTTGAATATAATGGTAATTTATTTAATGCGTCCTGTTCAAGGACAAATAAGCAGAACTCACTCAAAATAGGAGTATTACTTTTATCAAGCAGCTCTGATATTGAATATTTTTTTGCCTAAGCTCTTTACGATAGCTGTTTGCAAATTAATGCAGATTTTTCAACTTTTAATATTTATGCCCCAGGGAGTCTGTGGCCTAAAAAAGTATGTAATCATTTTCTGAAAGAAGAATAATACTCGAACTGAATAAACAGCTTTAACTGACGCAAAATATGAACATAAGTATTATAATCATATGAAAACGAAGTAATTCAACAAAAATATTCGTAGCGATAAAACGATTATCATGTCCAAGGACAGTGACAGAATATGATCATTAACTTCCAATGTGTTTCATGCACGTGGAGGAGAAACTGAACGTTATGCCATGTGAAATCAAGAGTCAATTAACGTGTTGATGCACGAAGATGTACGAAGTATGGTTGCTGAAAGACTCTCAAAGTAAGGAGAAGAAACTCATTCTTCACATATAAAAGATCCGTTTGAATTGTGAGGACCGATAGGACTAATAGATCAAAGATAATTGAAAACTTTATCAAAGGTACCAAATACATACATACGGGTATTAACTTCATATTTCGACGTGGTCACCATTGCTTTCCAAACAATTTTGATAGCGTGAAACAAATTTGTTCAAAATCCTTCGCATGAAGTTCTGCCACGCCTGGGATTTCCACCAGCTTTTTGCGACGAAGTTTTCAACACTTCCGTTTCCACAAATAGTTGAGATCCACCAGTAAGTACAACTTGAGGTGTTTTGAGCGCACAAAATCCTCGTTTAGTCACCAGCTATGGAATGGAAAAAACATTTACCTCCCTCACGGTTCAAATCGTTCAAAAGAAACGCATGTCATCTCTCAGTCTTTGTGAGAAATGTTCACCATTTTCGGAAACTCGCTTTCTTCGGGTCACTTTATCCGATAGTGACGGTCACAATTCTGAAGAATTCTGCCATTAAAAAGTCTGGAAATCATTTGGAAAGATCAATAAGTTGCATGCGACGATCTGCCCTCTCATCCACTCTGCGTCTGTCATTGCTCTATTCATCGTGAACATTTGAGCGAGCTTCCTTAAACTCAGGACATCAATGCCTCACTTTCGCGTCATACGATGTAGTAGGCCCATTGGTTTCTTACAGTTGACGTTACATTTCTCCGAAGCATTGTGCTCTCTTGAATTTAGAAATCCAATCACTAATAAGACATCATAAAGCTGGCAAGATTGGTAGTTTTCGCATTCATTATTACACACCATCGCACAAATGCAAATAGCAATGAACTAGTGATAAACGTGGTGTTTGTGCATCCAACAAACTAAAGCTATGGGCATGCGCGAAGTAAGCAGTGCTGCCAATCGCTATTTATAACCGATAGGATTTCGTATTGATGTTGATGGACGGTGAAGCAGCAGATTTAACTTATTTAACGTTATTTCGATTAGCTAATGCAATATCAATTATTATTTTGCTTGCTTCTATAAATAACGCAACCATGGAGACGCATGTTTCCATAAACAGCACAACAATCACTTAAGAGAAAACAGTTTTCTGTGGAATGGACGCGAAATGACACCCGACATCAAACTCTGCTTTTACTTTTTTGAGTGACATGTACTTCTTATCGAATAGAAAAAAATCCCCCTCCTTTTTGTTTAACTCTGTTCTATAAAATTGAAAATTTTCCTATGATAAAACATTTGGTACTCGAAGGCGCGAAAAATTTATTTTTATTAAAGATTACGTATACGATAGCTTTGTTTTGCAGATGCCCTAAAATCCAGTTGGCTTAAGTATCAACAACAGCAATCATATAATAATATTCGCATTCAGAACAAAAAAAAATAAAAAGAGATAAACTGTCAAGGTTTTACATACCGGTTTTTTATGAGTCAGCAATTGATAGCGAAATTTATTCCAAGTGCACCTAATTTTCAATATCTTGGCCCGATTGCCCCTCGACCGATTTTGCTACACTTCACTGCTATTCGTAGTAGTAGTAGTTTTGAGGGGAGGCGACCGACAGCTGAGGTCATTTGCGCCATAGGGGATGGATAGGAAAGGATGAAGGGTGGAGAGAAACCCGGCGTCGGCATTAGCCTACTCTTTACGAAAGGCGCCAAGGGGTCCGCAGTTTAACGTCCCATCCGACGGACGGCGTACTCACTCAAAGTGCCCTCCACAAAGCACCTCAAGTAGGGATCGAGATACCTCTGAAAAATATTCAACACCGCCGGGATTTGAACCCGCGCCCTCAGGGTGGGAAGCCTGTACGTTAGCCCCCGCACCATCTCGATCCCCCTGCTATTCGTTCACACCAAGTTGCGGCCCGGAGTCAGATTTAACAATTTTAAAGTTACGTATATTTGATGGCGCAAAAATGTTATTCCAATGAAAATCACCTCCATAAATGTACGGCAGGTATCTCATATAATATATTTTCTGCATACACTGTATAAGGTGCAAGTATAAATGTATGCAAGAAATATGTACGAAACATCAAGAGTCGAGCTGCCTAGATAGAATATATATATATATATATATATATATATATATATATATATAAATATATTTATATTTTCATATATATATATACATATTTATATGCATATATATACATATATATATATATGTATATATATATATATGTATATATATATGTATATATGTATATATATATATATATATATATATATATATATATATATATATATATATATATATATATATATATATATATATGATTCTGAAGACGACAGCCGTGCTGTCGAAACGTAAAATAACAAATTGTGAGTGTCCTTTCTTTGTGTCTCTATATTCTAAAAATCTACATCTGTGTTTTTATATATTTGTGTGTCGCCGATGAGCGTTCCATTTCGAAGATATTTTTATATATATATATATATATATATATATATATATATATATATATATATATATATATATATATATATATATAATGCAGATTCTATATACATACCTACAGAATCGATATGTAAAAGTGCTTTCCGTATCCACAAAGATACCCCTGTTCTGATTCCTCAATTAATGAAGTATATTTGAATACATTATTATTTGATAGTCTAATGTTAAAGATAGATTTTGGATGGACGCAGACTGAACACTGATACATTTCTTATTCTCTCCTTAGATAACACAAAATGACCCCAGACATTAAAATAAATCCTTCTTCTACTAAAATAATTTCTTCCTTCCTTCGCTCATTCATTACGTCCGACATGCCTATCATATCCCAACCCTTCTCTTTGCTAGCTTAACGTTCTACTCTCTAAAAAAGTTTTCAACATCACATTCCCAATGAAAACGCTCTGTTCATTCATCTTTCCTTCCTATTTTTTGATTTCTCCCAACAATCCGCTCTCCTCCCTCACCCTGCCTAGAACTTCTTATTTTTCCTTTCAATCGACTTAACCATTTACATCCTTCTGCAAAACAACATGTAAAAACTTCCAATCGATGCCTATCATGCTGCTTCAGTGACGACTTTTTCGCGCCGAACAAAACCATGTTCTATATTAAATTTTTGACGAGAACCTTTAGCATCCTCACACAACGTCACTGCGATCAGTTCCATCCTCATCCTTGTAAAAGCTCCTTTATCTAATGCATTTCTTCTACTTATGTCTCGACTAACTTTTGGCCATATTTGTCCAGATCACTTCTGAGATAGGTAAACGTTCCACCTGCCTTAGTTTATGGACTCATATTTTAACTTTTTGAGTTTCTTTCCTCCTTTTCGAAAACTACATAACCTCAGTTTTATTTACATTGATTATCATCGCATATATATCGCCCTGAATTTCCAATGCACTCAGCAGTAGTCTCAATTCTTTGGCTTGCTGACAAACTAAAGCTTGATCATCCACGAACCTGATTTTACGACCGACTTTCATCCCTATCTCCGGTTCTTCCTATACCCCTCTAACCAATTCCTCCACATATACGTACGTTGAACAGCACAGGCGATAATGGACAACCCTGTCTTACTCCTCTTCCTAACACTGCCCATCCGGACACTCGCACCAGAGCAGTCACATGTACAGGATGCGGATGAGTCTCACATTCCGCCAATCTACTCCTATTTTTCGCTATACATTCATTAATCCTATCCAATACACTCTATCAAACGCCTTCTCGAAATCTACGTTACAAATTTTCACATATTGAATGTTCTCCTTGTTCTTTCCTGTAATTAACCTTTATAATGTATTACATTGGCCGCATAATATTTATCTAATATTGCTTATATTGAAGTAGCTTAATATCCTATTAAGACTTGATTTCTTTGGTCTCAGATCAAGTGCACACAAGGACAGAAATTATAACTTTTAAAAATCAGTATATTTAGACCTCAAATTACGGATATTTATTCGCATGCTGTTGATCTATTTAATTGAAAGGAAAGCACAGTTGAATGACCTCTTCAGAATGTTACACTCTTCGAGCCACGCCCACCACAATTGATTATTTTGAAGAATTCCGTTCGAAGCACCAGATTTGAATAATGGCTATTTAAAATCGGGATCAAAGGAATACTTAACATGGATTCCCAAATTTGAGTAATCAGATATTCATAAACTCAACTAGAACCATGGTCTGACTTTTGTTAATGATTATAGCTGCCTCAAGGTTAATATTCTCCTCAATTTTATGTCAATGCCTGAATTCAGAGCCAGGTATATCTTTATTCGAAGGCTTCTGAAACTAAATTCTGGAACATTTCACTTCACATGCTGGTTAATTTTTAGTAGCCTCCTTGCCGCTTGCTTACCACTGGCGTCAGACAGTCGTTATTCATTTTATTTCTCTCTCTTTCTCCGCACTCGAACGTCCTTGATCTTATCTGTTCACGTTTACAGAACAATGGCCACAGAAATAGCCCCTTTCCTGAAAATAAAATTTGATAAACCAATAAATGTTCGCGCAAGACCCAAAGCCTGGGAAATTGCCAATTTCACTCCCATATTTAGAAAAGGCGACAGAGAAGATCCGAGTAATTATCGACCAATCTCTTTTTCATTCATCTCATGCAAAATTTTAGACCCCATAATTGTAAGTTCAATCATGAAATATCTCGATTCTCAGAATTTACTTACAAAAAACCAACACGGTTTCCGAAAGGGTAGATCTTGCAAAACCCAACTGGTGCTTTTCCTTCGTGATATTTTGGAATCGGGAGAAAATAACGTTCAGATCGATGATGTATTTCTAGATTTTAATAAGGCATTCAACAAAGTCCCTCATAAAAAGTTGCTGCAAAAGTTGGGAAGCTAAGGGTTTGATAAATGTGTAATAGATTGAATTACTATCTTTATAGCTGGCCGTGAGCATAGGGTCGTAATAGACGAGTTACCATCGGAAACAGTAAGCGTAACATCGGGTGTCCCACAAGGAAGCGTTATTGGTCCGCTATTGTTCCTTTTATACATTGATAATATTGGGTCCCAGGTTTCCAGTAAACTTCGTCTATTTGCTGACTATGCCGTGAAATATAGGGAAATATCTAGTCATGAAGATAGAGTGTCATTAGCTAACGACCTAAATACTATCGAAAAGTGGTGCGAAACATGGGAGCCAGAATTAAATTTGAATGAATGGGATTCGAGGGTAAACTTTTGGAGGAAGCGCATGTACTTTACCAGAGAATACTTACATTATACAGGGAATCAACATTACACACCTGGAATCGGTAAAATACTTGGGGGTAACGATAACTACGGATAGACCCTGGGGAAAACACTTTCGTGAAATTTGAAGAATAGTTAATAAAAATGTATGATTCATAAGAAGAATACTTGGGAATTGTGATAAATAGGTCAAGGAGCTTTGTTATGCCACGTTAGTTAGGCTCCACCTTGAGTATGCTGCAAGTGTATGGGATCCTCATCATGTAGGCTTAATTTTTTAGGGGATCGGGATTTTTGTGGTGGCTATCGTACTGGCTTTCCACCCAGAGGGCCCGGGTTCAAATCCCGGCGGTGTTGAATATTTTCAGTGGTATCTCGATCCCTACTTGAAGTGCTTTGTGGAGGGCACTTTGAGTGAGTACGCCGTCCGTCGGATGGGACGTTAAGCTGCGGACCCCTTGGCGCCTTTCGGAAAGAGTAAGCTAATGCCGACACCGGATTTCTATCCACCCTTCATCCTTTCCTGTCCATCCCCTATGGCGCAAATGACATCAGCAGTCGGTCGCCTCCCCTAAATACCACTACTAATACTTAATTTTGTAGCTAGATCGAGTGCAACGAAGAGCAGCTAGGTTTGTGAAATGTTGTTAGGAACAACAACTGATGGGAGCCACTAGTTGACCGTAGGCTTAAATACAGGTCAAATTCAATGCGTAAATTTGAGGCATGTTACATATCTGAGGATGTTAAAGACATATTACAGGCCCCCACTTATTATGGTAGATCAGATGTCCAACGTAAAATCAGGTAGATTTATTATAGAACAGATATATTTAAAATGTCGTTTTTTCCTCTAACCTTTGGAGATTATAATAGATATGACATCAATCGCGTAGGAGATAATTAGAATTGGTAGTGTATAATTTTTTCGATATCTTGCATGTATATTGCTGAATTTCATTCTTTTTATTTGATAGACCCATCTTTTTAACAGTTCTACAACATTATTTGAATGTACGTATCCTGTTATTAAATATTTGTATATGTAAGTACTTTCTTTCGTGAAATTAAGGTTTGTCGAGTACATGAACAAACTAATATTTGTGTAGAGGTAACATTATTTGGTTTTGCATGTGGTTTTATTCTAGTTTATACGGGTGGTGAATTAACATCCCCCGCCACACGTCCTTGCGGTTGCTTGTAGGGTACTGGGTAGATGTAGATGTAGATGAGCAGCATATCGACATCAACTTCCGACTTCTGCTCCCTGTCCTACCGTTCCTACTGTTGTTAATGCACTCGGCGGGTGTTCCTTATTTGTTTCTACAGCCGATTACGAAGCGGTTTTGTTGGCCGCAGTGGTACCACACTTGCACACAATGTTATAGGACGGGCACTACGAGCACTAGGACGGGCACTAGGACGGGCGTATGCCCTCAATCACTTGTGACATCGCACGTTCGGTATTTCGTCTTAACACCTTGTTTCTTTAAATCACCTGTAAATTCACACTATAACGCGGATCCATAGATACTTTAATTGGTTAAACCACTTGTCTTCAAATAGCAGCAGGGGGGTCCGGTTTCGAGACCCGGTTAAGGCGAATGTTTTTGACAATGTGAAATTTCTGTATGTTCGGCATAAATAAGAGAATGACTCCGTGACTATTGCCATGTAAATTACACCGACAAAGGAATAAATAATTTACGACAACACAGCCGTGATCTGAAAATGCTTACAAGCCGAAGTTCGAACCATACCTGAAAAGACCTGGCAACGATAGAGATGGCGATGGACCATATGCGGCAATAATGCCCTTAAATAAGATAAGGGTTTATATATTGATTTAAGTACCCTGTAAGCCACCGGTAGGGTGTGTGGCAGGGGGTGAATACACACCAAATTAATGTTGACCCGAATATGACCCTACCGTAGTCGGACAATATTATTCTGATCCTTTATCATTCGTGGAAAAAATTACATCTTAAATCCATCTGTCCTTCACTTAATCTTTTCAATTTTATTCGCATGATTTCTCCTACCGTAGTACGATGGGGGTAATAATACATTGTCAACATCATTGCTAATGAGACGTCCTTCCAATTAATGCAAGAGATTTAATCTGTAATTTAACCTTCCCAATAAGGATGCCAAAAGATACCTTAAAGCACTTTGATAAATGCAGCAAGCATTGCGAATTTATAAAAAAAATGTCATCCATCACGGATTTAAGTTCTCCTCGCTGCGACAAGACGAAAGTGAAAAGTGAACTGTTTGAGCATGTTGTAACGTCTTTAAGAAAGCGTGGCAAAGAAAAGGAATTCATGCATGAAAAAGAATTTATAGAGGACAAGATTGTGATAGATTGAAAGAAATAATATTAAGGCTCAGTGCCCTAGAGTTATCCGGTATGATTGTAAGCCCAATTGACCAGTAAATGAATCAGGTAACGCATCGGGGTGCGAAAAAAACCGGTTTTTTCCACAATTAACATGATAATACAGCCACATAAATACTCCGTAAGCCACCAAAAAAGGTATGTCACAAGGGATGCAAGCACCAGGTGGGATGGTTAAGGGATAAGGATAGGAAGGGAAAAGAGAAAAAACATTCACCAAAAATATCTCCAAAAACATGCAAATAAATGTACATGCTAACGGAAAACTTAGTTTTATAAAAAGTCCCAATTTAACCAAGTAAAATATTTCTTTGTTATACGGAAAAGGAGGAATTATAGATGAACCACAACCATAAGAACAATAAGACAGGCTTCCATCATCATAATAGCGCTAAGAAGACGAGTAGTAATGGAACAGAACGAAATAAGTACACAGAGGCAGGTCCAAAGGCGTAGGAATACTAATAGTTTTAGCTTTCAAAATATATATATATATTGAATATTCCTTATATGCCCGACACTTCCCTTGAATAAATGAAGAAGATCCAAGCCTACGCACACTACATACGCAATGTACACAGAATACATGTTCTAACCAATTCAAAAAAACTGAGGGTGATGGCGCGACAGTAACTAATAACGGAATCATCCGCTAATGCGCATTACGAATACGCAACAATTTCAAGGTGTAAAAACCATTCGCTTAGATCGGGATCAAGGTTCGAATCCCGGTCAAGGTGAATGATTATTTTTACACTTTGAAATTGTTACATATTCCACGAGCTTGACCTTTTTTGACGCTTTATTTACACGCAAGCGTTTACAAATCTCTTCGGCGTGTAAAATGCATATTATCGATTAGGAGATCGCGTTAAGAAAAGAGATGGTGCCAAATATTCGATTATTTAAAAATACCTAGCAATGAAAATTAAAAAAAAAAATTAGCGTTTTTATTAGCGGTGGGCATATACGTACTTGCCGATCGTTCTCATTTTTAGTCGTATCCTATCCTGTTTTTTTAAAGATTATTCCTGTGCGTAATTGGTATGTATTTCCACCTGGACGTACACACGCTTTCAGGAGAGAATTATTCTAAGGATCTGAATTGTATCGTGTCAGCGGTGACCTATGACCAAATAACTTTTATTCAGAATGAACGAGACCTTTAAATTTAGAAGGATGACAAACACAAGAGGTAATCTTTTAACGCTTGTGGACATCTAATGGCATTCGTTGTGGTTGGGACGTTGGCTTCAGTACAAGGTATGCACATGGTCCGCCGACCTTGTCTTTAAAGGAAGATATTTTTGACGTGAGAGTCTGGATTTAAATTGTTGCTGCTCTAATGGGCTTGAAAATGGTCTTTCTGTTACATTGTCCCTTCTGTTGATTCTCGGAAATGACGCGGAGTAAGTAAACACGTGGTTTCATCGAATGGACCATTTCATTATCCCTTCCTCATGTATTTGTCAAGAGTTTTTGATGGTGAACCAGCCGTTTGGTCACACCTATTGTTCCCTCGACAGGTACCCCTCCGCGGCCCCTTTTTGGTGCACTACGCCCCCACCCCCCATTCGGATTGGCTTCGAGAGGGGAGGGGGGGAAGAGAGGGGCTGGGTCCCTTACATGGCTCGCGTCTCCCATCGACACTAATCCCCACGAGGGACATTCGAGTGAGCAAAGGCGGCCCGGACTAAGGGGGGGATTATCGGTGACGGAGGCCGCCCCCGCCCGAATGGAGGGAACGGGGGTATCCGCGCCCCCCTTTGAACCTAAGACCGGTGCCGCACTGCTTGATCTTTGCTCATCCCTTCACTTTCGGCGGCAGCACTAGGAATGGGAGGTATTTCCGGTATATTATCCCCGATGTTTCGATGTAACCCCTTGCATTTTAAAATCGATATGAGTGTATATGTTCGTAGTTGAGAGTACAAGTGCATGTATAAAAAGGTTTGATGGAAATCATGGAAAAAGTTTCTGAAAAATTAGATTTATTTCAGATATTGCTGCTAACCGGCCTTCAAAGGCTATAGCGGAATAAGATGGTAAAATCTGCACTCGGTTGGATTCTTATTTGGGATTGGGCACTAGAAAACTGCTAAAACATGGGGGAAAAACACCAAAAAAATGGGTTTTTTCGAATTTTGAGGATGATCCGGAGATAAAATGGCAAATATAACCCCATCATTCAAAAGAACAGGACAAAATAAACGAAAATAATTATTTAGAAGTTTGCCAAAAATTACCTACAAAACCTAAAAATTCTTTGAAAAATTCAAATATTTTTCCAAATCTCAATTTTGATCCAAAAAAATCTGAAAAAAATCAGAATATTATTCAAAATTTTAATGTATGTTCATGATTTTTTTCATGTTTTTTAAAGCAAAGGATCGCCCAGAAAAAAAATTTTTCGAAAAAAACATTTTTTGCGATAGGAGATCCCTGGAGCCACCTAGGGAGCTAAAAATTTGGCTACAAGGGTTTCTAAATATTTACTTTTGAGTGCCTAATCCCAAATAAGAATCCAGCCGAGTGCAGATTTTACTATGTTATCCCGCCTTGCCTTTCCTCAAAGTACGCCCCAAGAGCGTCGACACACTTTTGCCTGCGGTTCCTCAAAAACTCGAAGGCTCCCTGGTAGGCGGTTTCAGGAAGGTCCATAAGGGTGCGCCTGCAAGCTTTTTTGACTGCACTTTAGGGTCCCATGCTGGTTTCCCTTGTGGGAGGATTTTATGTTTGGGAATATAAAATAGTCTACTGGTGCCAAGTCGGGGCTGCAAGGAGGTTGGGAAATCATCGCGATGCCGTTGCAGAAGGTCTTCGCAAGCAGACACTCGACTCTGCTCTGGGTCGTCCGTCAAGGCCTTCGGGACGAGTTTAGCGCAGATATTTCGTATCGCTAAATTTTCATTGATAACGGTGTGCACTGTCCTCTTATAAATACCAATATACGATCTGCGATCAGTGGCACACTTAATTGACAGTCTAAATGCAGCAGTTCACGCACACGTCAGGAAAAATTGTTACCGATGTTGACTGATGATGACTTTGTAAGTCGAAACCTAGGTCGTGTTTAATAAAATATACAGGTATTCTTCTGTATGTGGAATAACTAAGTATTTCTTTACCGAAATGAATCGTTTCCACAAAGTGACGCCTCAAACCATCCTGTTCGTTGAGATAAAATGGTTTTTGGATGAATATATTCGCCTCTGTGGGTGTATATTGGCATGAATTTGCTGGTTTTGCATGTGGCTTTATTCCATTTTACTGGTGGTGACCTAACACCCCCCACCTTACTCCCTTTTGGTGGCTTTTGTGGGGTATTATGTAGATGTGTATACTTGTCTATTTTTGAACCCTGTAATTTTTCCAGCATTCTACTGGCTCAAACACTGATGGACACTAGCCCTACACACTATTGAACTCTTAAGTTCTGACTAACATGTCACAAAATACCCTTGCACCTCATGATGCATATTACGATTACTTAGATGATGTAATACATCGAAACCAGGCCGTAATATTAGACTTATCTAGTGGAAACTTATCTTTTCTTTATTATGTTCGAATTCCACCATATTTGCCACAATAACTAGTTCCTTAGCTCTGCATTCATTCTCGTTACTCCTTTAATTTCATTCAAAATATCTATTTTCTCCTCACTCTGCTCCGCTTTCCCGGAGTATACTTGAAATTATTTTCCCCTTTAATACCATCTTTGGCATCTACATCTACATGATACCACGCAAACTGCCACAAGGGCGTATGGCGGGAGGTCACTACCCGTAAAAAAGAATAAAAGAATATGCAAAACTAACAAAATCGTGTCAATTCACACCCACAGAGACGTATGTGTCCATGCAAAAACTATTTCAACTTATATACATGCAAATACATATACTAGCATTTAACATACACAATCACATGCACCTACGAGTATACCTTATATCTACGCAGCGTTTAATCTTCGTAAACATCCAATATTATCTCTCAGTATCTCCTCCCGTATCCCCTTGTACTAGCTTCTTCGAATTGTTTCCGACCACAGTATCTCTATTTTTTGATATATATAAATTGGAAATTCAGTAAATAAGGTAATCTAACGGCTGAGGTAGGATTTTAGAGGGGCATAACTGCCAAAATAATATATATATATATATATATATATATATATATATATATATATATATATATATATAATATTTGGACGGCGCAATAGGACACAAATAAAATAGTAACACCTAAAAGGGCACTCACATTGTAGATTGTTTAAGCTTTCGGCCTTCTTCGAGGCCTTATTCAAATAAGACTCTGTTCTATTGTGCCGTCCAAATATTATACTGCTCGTGTGAGTGTTGAGACCACTCATTATATTGGCAGAGTGAACCATTTCCATAAAATAAGGGAGGAAGACTGCTGCGCCAATAGATTCCGATACTCATTTTTTCCTCGTAAGATTCGCGATTACAGCAGACACAAAATTAAGCAACGAAAACACTACGGTCGATGATGCGAACTACTTAACAAGAACACTTATCAAGTCAATTACTGAAGGTTGGTGCCAATACTATCTGTGATCATGCGCACTCATAACCGACGGTCTGAATTCAGCACCGCACGCACACGGGAAAAAATTGTTACCGATACTTTTTATGCAAACCTTGTGTAGTTGCGGAGGAGAAGAGATATTTATGAGGAATCGAAATTTGGATACAGAGCATTTAAATTGGCAATGGAGTGTTGAAGACTGTGATAGAGGGGAGAATATTAGGCAAACGAGGAAGAGGAAGGAATAGGATAGAGTGTTTGGACGGAATTAAAGGAGGTGGGAAGTATGTGGAATTGAAGACGGTCTTCTTGTAGTGTAGGATGTTGGGCTGTGTTTTGTTCAGAAATACAAGAGGATTGTCTCTGTACCGTTTGGTAGCTTGTGTCCATCCAAAAGCTACCTTAACCGGTAGATTACCGATAGTAATTAATAATAATTTATGACATATTCTGATGCAGGATGATTTTATTTCAAGATAAGCATAGGATTGTAAGTTCATTTCTTGTCTTTTCCCTTCATTTCACCTTTTCCGTTCTTACCCACACACGCATTTCGAATGCCTCAAATCCTCTTGTTACTTGCTGACTATAAGGTGTAAACTAAGGCTCCTTGGTTGAAATAAAATTTTGCTTTAGCGGGAGCCGGCGCGGCAGCCATTTTCGGACCACGTGGTCGACGTCCGCTCTTGGTCCAGCACATGCTAGGGGGCTCCGGTGGACACAGCGCGGGGAGTACCCACGAGTGGTTACGAAGGGGGGGGGGCAAGGGTTCCGGAGGGGGTTCTCGTCCCCACCCCCAACCCTCCCCTAACTCCCCCCGAGGACCGACCGCGGGTCTGTTTATTTTAGCAAACATCTCGGTTGAGGAGTAAGCGGAAGTGACGTTGAAGTCGGCAGCTCT
This sequence comes from Hetaerina americana, assembly GCF_022747635.1. Taxonomy (NCBI): domain Eukaryota; kingdom Metazoa; phylum Arthropoda; class Insecta; order Odonata; family Calopterygidae; genus Hetaerina; species Hetaerina americana. The sequence continues at coordinate 46,280,431 of NW_027287538.1, read as the reverse complement.
CCCCCTCCCAACCCCTGCCCAACTCACGCATTCATAAGGCCGTCATCATTGAAAACCCCACCGTCCGATCTCCTCCATCCCAGCCTCCCTCACGCCTGACCGCCCCTGACGCGTTCGGGAGCAGCCGAGGAGCCCTTTGCCATTGTCGGAGTCATCGTTGTTATTGCAACAACAATAATGAGGAGCACGGCGGAGCGCACATGGGGCCCATTTGGGCCGGAGGCCGCGTAGGGGAGGGGGGGGAGAGGGGGGTGGGGAGGGAGGGGTCCCAACTTTTCCAGTTTCCCCTTTCGGGGGCTCGTAATCCGATACGTCAGTGGGACGTCCCAGCGTCCCGAGACGAAAAGGTAAGGAAGGTGAGGGGGATGTTACCCTTTCCCACCCCCTTCAACCCCCTACCTCCTCTACCCAAAGCCTCCTTCCACCCTTGTGGACAGACGCAGGAGCGGTGCAGTGTGCGCCTCTTTCAAGGGCCTGCTCAAAATCGGCAAAGGCTTGCCGCAATTCATAACCCCTTTATATTTTTTTCGGAGAGAAACTGCACATTTCCTTTTTAAGTGCCAAGTTCCATTTTGGAGTCAATGAGTTAGTAGAACGATCTGGGTCTATTCCCATTTAAAAACAGCGGGAGGTGTTTTATCAATCCCTAACTGCTTGGGCTCAAAGGCTCTGGGTGTGTTTTTGTCCTTAAATGGAATGATATGACACAAAAAAAGTCGTCTGTTTCGTAAAAAATCGTGATGGACGGAAAGAAAACGTCGCATTGTTACTGCCGGGATTTGGTTGGGAGAGACAGGAATCAAGAACATTATTTCATGTTCGACTTAGAAATTTAAAACAACGCGAATCGTTCAACTGTAACGGTGAAACGGGAGAAATAATCCTAGTTTTACATGACATTGGTAGCCCACCCCAAAATGATTGGTTACGCGAAAATTTGACTGAAGAAACGATTGACATTCATGCTTCATATTAGAAGTATAAGAAGACTTTCAAAAGTATCGGGAAAATTTTCGGAAAAAAAGATCTATTTCGGTTATTGCTACAATGCCACATGGTGTCACAACTTTTTTATGTTATTTTTTGATATATGTATTTGTTTGCGTGAGGGTTGAGAAGGTTTTTGCATGAATATATACGCCTATGTAAGAGTGGGTTTGCATGAAAATATTAGTTTTGCATGTGGTTTTATTGTCTATTATGGGTGGTGACCTAACACCCCCCCGCCACACGCTCTTGCTGTGGCTTGCGGGGTATTATGTATATGAAAGCCTAAAAGTTCTTCAAAAAACATTCCTCGAGTGTCAACACACTTTTGCCAGCGGCTCTTCCACCACTCGATGGCTCCCTGTAGGATTCCGAAAGGTCCTTATTGGTTTGCGTGCAAACTTCTTTCATGGCACTTAGGGTCCCATAATAGTGTCCATTGATAAATGATGGATTTCACTTTTGAGAATAGGAAATAGTCTGCTGGTGCCAAGTTGGGACTGTAAGGAGGTTGGGAAATCATCGCGATGTCGTTGCAGAAGGTCTCCGCAAGTAGACACTCGACTCTGCTCTTGGTCGTCCATCAAGACCTTCGGGACGAGTTTAGCGCAGATCTCTCGCATCGCCAAATTTTGAGTGATAATGGTGTGCACTGTCATCTTATCAATGCCAATACGACCTGCATTTATACATACACTAAACCAATGGTCTGAATTAGCACTTCACGCACACTTTGCACGTTGTCGTCGGTTCTTGACATCGACGACCGTCCAGCTCAGGGCTCGTCCTCCACACTCTCTCGGCCATCTATGAACAGCTTTTGCCACTTAAAAATTGCATTTTGTGACATTCATTCATCCTTGAATACTTGGTGAATCATGTCTCCGTACCCCTACCGCAGAGCCTGCGAGGTGCGAGCTCGCTGCGATGTGGAGTCACGTCAGGAAAAAAAATTTCCCGGTAGTTTTTACACTAACTTTGTATAAGGAATCATTTTTTTCTGGCACAATTCGGAATGGCAGAGTAGGAATGGTAGCGTGAAATATAAATATAGTGCGTACGTTTAATAAATAAATAAATAAAGACCAAATTTTAGAAAGCAAGTAAATCCTAATTGATTTCTTCATTGATTCCTTTCGTACTCTTTCCCTTTCATTCCTACACATTAGAACGGGCTACTAAGGGGTTTCTTTTCAAAAAGCACTGACTTTCAGGGACTTTTGAATTTTTTCTTTATAGTTCTCGAAATCAAATTGAAAACACAGGTAATAACTGTAGAACAGTTAAAATTCATGAATAAAAAATAATAAATATCATTTTTTTATGGCATTTACCTTGAGCCCGTACGACCATTTATTTCTAAAACAGTTTTCCAAAAGAAATTAAGCTTGTATGGGATAAAAAGAAACTTTACGTAGATTTCTTGCTGAAGCTGATCTGAATGATCTGCATTCTAACCTGAGGCTTTAAGTGCGTCAAAATACAGCCTATTATCTGCAGACTGATTATATTTAACATTATTTAATGTTTGAAAGTTTTCCAATTTCTGATTCTTGAAAAGAAAAACGAGCGATTCTGAAAAACGTCGCATCGCTATGTTTTAGTTTTAGCTAATCTTTTAAAAATGACAGGATGCACCATATAGTACTGATTGGATAACGATAATTTTACTCCCAATTTTTTAGATCGGAGGTTTAATGAAAGAATTGGCCCATTCACTAAACTTTCGCTAATTTTACAGTATTTCCTGATATTATTGATAGTTAAAATATCCTTCGCCGATACGAAATAAGCATTTTCGGTAATGCCCCTTACGTCATGAGTGATATTCACTCCTTTTGTTAAGTTTGGGCATCCGTGCACACCCACCTGACTAGAAGAATCGATTTATTTCGAAGCGCATGAATTGAATCCCCTGTGACGAGATCCTTGAGCAAATGTAGGCATCTTTATTTTTATTATTTATTTATTTACACAATGACGTTGCAATTAGGCGATTTTCCTGGTGGCAACGGTCAAGTTTGGTCAAAGATAACTCTTAAAACGAAAAATACATACATACACGCACTAGAAAAACAGATAACAGACAAAATATTCTTACATACAATGACACTTCCACATCACATACAAACAAACTTCCACATCACATACAAAATGCTGTCCGCATCACATACAAACAATATTTTAATAACTACAATGAAGTTTATTACCCAGTGGCTGCTTTAGATTTTTACTTAAAACTTCTAAAATTGGATGGAAAGGGCTCAAACAAACCTCCAGGCAGCTGGTTCCAATCAATTATAGTTCTATTTAAAAGAGAGTATTTTTTCTTATTTGTTTTTTGCGTCCTTATTTTCATTTTGAAACTATGGTCGTTTTTTCCATTGAAATTAGGCTTTTCTATCCCTTGCCATAAATCTTCCCACGCTTCGTCCTTTTTAACAATTCTATTTATCGCGCCTAACCTACTCCTTTTTCTTCTATTTTTCAAACTCTCCCATTTCAGTGTATCTAACATTTCTGTGGCACTATCTGTCCTTTTGCACCTTCCGAGTACATATCTGGCTGCCTTTCTTTGAACTTTTTCTATCTTTTTAATATGTCCCACCTCATATGGATCCCATACTATGGAGAAGTATTCTAGGATAGGGATAACTAGTACCTTATATGCTTTATCTTTTGTGGCCAGGCTACTTCCTTTTAAATTTCTCATTACCCAATGCAATACTTTAAATGCCTTCCGTGTCAAATTATCTACTTGGACTCCCCACCCAAGATCCCTAGTTAAGTAAATGCCTAAATATTTGCATTAACTGGTACATGGTATTATTTCTCTAAAGAGGGTGTAAATTTCCTTTTCTGCATTATTTTTATTTTAAAAATTTATATGCTTACTTTTACTTATATTAATGCCCATATTATTATTTGTAACCCAGTCACCAAGGCGATCGATGTCATTTTGTAGTATTACGTGGTCATTTACATGCTCTATCCGTCTGTATATAATGCAGTCATCAGCTATGAGTCTTATTTGGATATATTTACTGATAGCTAAAGACATAACCGTATGTATCATGCCTGCAAGCGTCAGGTTGATCAAGAAACATCTATATCGCGTGTGACGGAGGGACATGCACCAGTGTATTTCACGGGAAATGGAATTTAGGGAAAGTTCTTTGCCACAAAGGGGTTATTGTGCTGAGTCGTGATGTGACCTCGTTCTCTTAAGTACCTTTCCCTCTTTTCCAGAGTTTAGATGCGAGTAAACTGGAATGTGTGAAGTATTGACGCATGAAGGAGCGATAGATTGTGGAAAGTCGACTTTCTCCAGGGAATACCCAATATTATTTCCGTTCCCAGTGGCTGACCAGACGGAGAACGCGAGGATTTCTTACTTTTGTAATAATTTCGTAGAAGGAGGTGATTGTGGTGGTGGCTTTATTGTGGGGGTGACTTCACTCATGCCTGTTATATAGATACATCGTCCTAAATGTTGGCCTAAAAATCGCCGGTGTTGAAATGTAATTGTGTGCTCTGATCGACAATAAACACAGTAAAACAATCCCGCGATTAATTTCCAAGCTCGACGGCTACCCCTATTTATCATGCATGCATATCTGATCCATATAAGATGATGAGGGGTGATGTTGGAGCAATATTTTCCTTTCCCATAACGCAATTGAGACCACCTTTTTCATGAAAATGTAAAAATCTCTCGTGGTACACATCACGGGCAGAAAATATTTGCTTACATTAGGAGAAAAACAATGCATAACTTGCAATTGAAAAAATATAATTATGTTCCCAAGCGTGAAAATGGCATGGAACACTAAAAAAAACACAAAAAATGCCACCCAAGATTTTGTTTTTTTTTTATATTTCGGTGGCATTGCCATCCGTTTTCAACGGAAGAAAGAAGAAGATCCTCCACCCCCAACCACCCTCTTTTCCTTCTGTCTCCACCCCCCGCCACTCATGCCTCCCAATCAACCTTTCCCCTCGCTGACCCTTGATCCCAACTCAAGTCTTCATCCCCACTGGACCTTCGTTCCCAACCATTCGCCTACCGCTCCCAGATGGCCCATTCTCTGCCACTACTTGACTTCAGACCAAAAACTTCCGAAGACGCAATATAGCAGTGGAAAGGAAGGAGTACAATTTAAGAACTCAAAATGTTAAATAAAGAGGATACACATATATATAATATATTATATAAATATATTTTATCCATTTATGTAATCCATTACTTCTCTATCTTTCGATAAAGACGGAGCAGAATTCCGTCGAAATGATCAAGATATAACGTGTGAGTGATCTTTTTTTGTGTTTCTATATTGTTTGTTGCTGTCTAATTTATTATTCGGCACTTCCGTGTTGCGTTGACCCAGTACTAAGCCCGACAGCGTGTGAAATTCACACATCAGGGTAGGGGGGCCAGTTCCTTTCCCTGTACCGGTTATGGTTTCCCAGGAAGATCTGGTAACCGAAAAATCACATAGCTTGGGTGGAGCTGCAGGTGCCCAGAGACTTGCCCGGGAATCGAACCCGGGACCCTCCGATCAGTTGTCCAACGCTCTACCCCCTGGACTACCGCGACCCACCATACATATATATGTATGGTGGGTATATATATATACATATATATATATATATACATACGAGGGTCATCCGGAAAGTAGTACCCGTTCGTGCCGCATGAAGTGCTGACGACGCGAGTAGCCGCTGGACGAGGTCAGATAACTTCAGTGGCTTGTCTGCCTTCTCTGAGCCAAGTTGCGTGACGCTAGCATTGCCTGTGTTGTTTCTGTGATTGTTTACAATGTTTAAAAAAATTGAGAACGCCGCCAGTTGTGAAGTGAGGGCAGTGATTAAATTCCTCAATGCAAGAAACGTTCGCCCATGTGATATTCATCGCCAATTAAAGGAGGTGTATGGAGACAATGTAATGGACGAGTCGTCTGTTCGGCGGTGGTGTCGCAACTTCAACATGGGGAGGGGGAACACACACGACGATGAGCGTTCGGAGAGACCGTCTGTCATTACAGACCAACTGGTGAGCTCAGTTGACGAATTCGTGAGGAACGATCGGCGCGTCACAATTGATGACATCTGTGAGCATTTTCCCAATGTTTCTCGAACAATTGTTCATGAAATTGTTAAACACCATCTGCATTATGCAAAAATTTGTGCAAGATGGGTCCCTCGCGTATCTCAATGAGCTGGCGGCGAAGGACTATGCAGCAGGAATACAGAAACTTGTCACACGTTATGACAAATGCCTTAATTTGCTTGGAGATTATGTTGAGAAGTAGTTTAAAGTATCCTCTTTCAAATAAAATTTTTTATGTTTGTTAATATTTACTTTTGTGTATTTATTTCACGAACGGGAACTACTTTCCGGATGACCCTCGTATATATATATATGTATGTGTATGTTTATATATATATATATATATATATATATATATATATATATATATTACACCCAGTAATCAACCCGAAGGTTGGTTTAGTAGTTGATGGTAGAGATCACCCAGTACTAAGCCCTATACGGCGTGTGAAAATTCACATATCAGGATAGGGGGGCCAGTTCCTTTCCCTGTGCCGCTTATGGTTTCCCAGGAAGACCTGGTACCCGAAAAATCACTTTAGCTTGGTTGGAGCTGCAGGTGCCCAGAGTGCCTTGCCCGGGAATCGAACCCGGGACCCTCTGGTCAGCAGTCCAACGCTCTGCCCACTGGACTACCGCGACCCACATATATATATATATATATATATATATATATATATATATATATATATATATATATTTAATATATATATATATAATACACACATATATGTTTATACACATGTACACGTATGTATGTATATATTATGTATCTACGTATATATGTGTTTGTGTATGTATGTATGGACACCCATTATGCGACGGAACAACAATGCATTTCCGTGCCTCTCCTGGTACAACACAATCTGACATCTGACTCTACAATAAACCTCTCTTCAATTCCGCATTCTCCTGTCATCCCTTCATTCCGTCCGTCATGCTTATTTTCTTCCCACCCTTCTCTTGCTAGCCTACCGTTCTCTCCTTTATTTCACAGTAACCTTCAGCATCCCATTGCCAATGGAAATTCTCTACATCCCACTTCTCTGCTTCCTTTGGATTTTCTCTCCCTATCCTCCTATTTTACAATTCCTATTCCTTCTTCGTTTGTTTTCCGTCTTATTCATCTTTTCCATCCTTCTCCACACTCACATCTCAAAAGTCTCCAATCTACTCCTGTCGTATTACCTCGACGACCATGTTTCCGCGCCTTACACACCCACGTTTCATATCAAAGTTTTGACATTCCTTTTCTTAACATCCTTATCAACGGCCCTCATCATCATCGCTACCCTTCTATTTGTGAAACCTTTTTTCGCGATTTTTTCTTCTAATATCCCCACTGTTTTGAACTTCTTCGATCAAAATACTTCTAATCTGGGTAAACGGTTCCTCCCATACAACTATTACACTTGCCATCCACGGCGTCGAGGGAATAACTTGTTTGAACCAAATACATGCACTTTCACTAGTCTTGTGTATTTTGTTGTCAAATTCCTTCCCGCATGGGACTGCCATTTAACGACTCCAGTCCTATCAGTTGCATGTTCATGTTGTAGTAAAATATCCCCTTCTTGCTTTTCAATTCTGCATAACCTCTCTTGTTATGATGAAGGCTTATCGTATAAATAGTTGAGGTTCATTTTTATTCCCTTTTTTTAAGACAATTAATTTATCAGGTGAATTAACCCTTGCTTTGAATTAAGTCATCTTCCAGCATGAATAAAAGTTTCCACGGTATTTTATAGATTTTGCTGAATATATTCCCCTCTCCTCTCCCATATCCTCCCTTATCACTTACCCTTTCCACCTAGTGCTTGCACCCACTGCCACACACCTATTTGATTGATCGCGGGGTATTTATTTCCAAGTCGATTAAACGTTGCGTAGACATAAGGTATATTCGTGGGTGCATGTGTATGTTATTTGATAGTATATGTATTTCCTTGCGTGTGAGTCAAAATGGTTTCTGCATGAATATATACGCCTCTGCGGGTGTAGATTGGTATGAATTTGTTGGTTTTACATCTGGTTTTATTTTCTTTTACGGGTGGTAACATAGCACCCTGCGCCACACACCCTTGCGGCGGCTTGCGGGGTATTATGTAGATGTAGAATTTATTATTGAATTTTTTAACATTTAGGAAATGAGCACAAACAGTTTGAAGATCAGGGCAACCTTAAGACTCATTAAGAGGACTTGCAGATCGACTTGTAGCTTTTAGAAACAAGCCCCGAGGTAGGAGGGAGGGATACCGCTGATGAATATGCGACGATGAAGCAGAAAGGACCCTCTCGGTGGCCCTCGAAGTAATAGCCGAGGATTACCCCGAAACCAGGGGCGGCGGTCCGTCTATATGCGTATATGGGGCAGTGCATTTTGGCCTTCTTACTTTTCAAATTCTATAAAAAGATATGTTTCAGGCCTGACATGGTAGAATATCATGATTAATTAAAAAATTGGCAAGTTTCCACAAAATAAAAATTTAATACGACCGGTTTTAATCTAACTACGTCATCACCAGGTGATGATGATGATTTAGTTACATTGAAACCAGTTGTATTAAAATTTATACTGTGGAAAATTGTGTTTTTTAATTAATTTTCAAATTCAAGCTAGCAAAGGAATTGGATAAATTTTTTACTGATTCTTAAGGTGCAATTGTTTGTTAATTGATATTATTCGTGTATGTATTTGCATGCGTGTAAGTTGAAACGATTTTTGCATGAATGTACACGCCACGTGTGAGTATAGGTTTGCATGAATGTGTTGATTTTGCATGTGCTTTTGTTCCCTTTTACGGGTGGTGACCTAATACCCTCCGCCACACGCCCTCGCGGCGGCTTGCGGGGTATCATGTAAATATGCGATGTATACCCCCTCACTTACTCCCCTGAGTGTCCACCGAACAGGAGTGGGTTAATTCAGAACGTGTGCATCGTCGCAGTTTTGTACGGGTCCAATCCGTTGACTAGGGGGAGGGGTACGTGAGTGTACGGGGATGGGGTGAGGGTCTCCCTTAATCTGCAGGGAACGGGCAAACACACTCCCCTCCTTGTGGACAATGGAGTAGGGTTAGGAGAGGAGACAAACATGGGCGGGACAAAAAAGGATATGAGAGAGAGAGATAGTCCCTCCCAGACGGAAACGAAATGGCGCGCGGACAAGTGACGCCGGCAAGCTCCGCGCGCCGTTTTGAAAGATTCTGGTTACCAGAAGGACCGGAATCGTATCCCGGGTGTCTCACTCTTCACCCGATGTAACGGCCAATGTTTTTGACATTCTGAGTGCCTCAAATTGTAGGGAATCCGCAGATAGGACCAATTAAAGAGGTGGAATCAACCCACTCGTTAACGAGCCACTGCTCGTCTGAACCGTTTTTGTCTTGACATTCATTAAATATATACGCTGTTATTGCGTTACCTTGGTGTCACCGTTGGATACCTGTCTTGGTATCGCCATTGGTTTTCTTCTACTCGAACATACAATTGAATGTTTTAACGGAAAAGTGTCACTGAACAATGCTGGATCCGTAATACGTAGGGTTGATGCAAGGGAAATCATCGATTATCAAAGTTCATTCTAAAAGCACATAGAAACTGAATAGCGTGATGAAAACTCGAGGGACTGAATATTCAACTTACGTTTTGTATGTGAAAATTCTTAGGCTGTTAAAAATATCATTCCACTCTGAAAAAATCTAGTTTTTTTACCTTTGTCACAAACATGTGAAATATTCGGGACGAAATCAGATGCATGCATTGCATGTCGTCCTAAACCTTAACCCCTGCCCTACTTTTCCCCCACCCCCGGCCACCCATTCTCTTCTCCACTTGCACCCTTCCTCTCATAACTCAGTGGTTTTATTAATCATGCACCAATGCACGCTGGCATTGTAACTTCGATGATGACGTGATAAATTCGAAACTGGACATTCGTTTTAATGAGCAAGTGTGGAACTTTACCATATTTCACCGAGTCAACAGCACCCGCAATTTGATTCCATTCATGTCATTCTATTCACCGCATTACAAGGTTTTATTCCAAAATAAAAATGCAAAATGAGGCGGAAGATTGATTCATTGCCATTTTTGCTACCTTAGGATGACATTCACATTTTGATGAATTCCAAATGCAAACTAAAACATTTCCCTTGGCTTTAGCATGCTTTTTTTAATCTCTCTCCACCTATCCATGGTCTTTCGCAAACATTCTGTCAAGATTCCGCCCACTTGCTAAGTTATTTCTCAGTTTACCCTCCATTATGCAATCATCCTTCCCATTATTCTCATCGAAAAAATTGTTACTTTCCTTTCTTCACGCATTAGCCCTTCATTTTTGTTGCTTCATCGACGCCTCCAAGGCCACCTATAGACGTAAATTGGGATCTCAGCCAGAAAATCCTTCATTGTGACCGTATTAAAGAACGGATACATTAATGCATATCTCCAATCATTACGCTAACCTTGACCGACCAAGATAAAAACAGAACATTAAGCCTACGCAACATATTACACTGGACACGATCTGAACAAATGTTGAGCAGACAATTTATACGTGTCGTATCGTTGCTTCGCCCCAACCTTACTTTCTAAGCATTGAAAATATTTCGTACCTTCTACAAATATAGATTTCAAATATCAGCAATCAACTGCTCATACCATTCCATATTATGCTCTTAAAACTAGCAGTAACTTCCCTCGTTTCATCCTGTCATCCACTTTCTCTTCAATTGTTCAGAAAATAATTTCCATAGTTAAATTATTAATTTCTCAAACACAACTTGCTTGTCGTGTTCACAGATAGATACCCGAAACAGACCACATTTCCCTGTACTCATCAGAATTTTCCCAGTCTTAACTTTTCTATCCTGTCCATCATCACTTTACAGAAGACTTTTCCACGGCGTACTCTAATCTACGTCTGCTGGGAAAGAGATGCTCGCATAATTGTTTTTCGATACTCAAGAGAACGGTTATCAACATGCCATATCGGGAATCACAATGTATTTTTCTTGCTCCCCAGTGTGAAGAAACACCTTCATGGAATGTGTTTATCATCATCAGAGGCAGAAGCGATTATGACAGACGTAAATAAAAAAAATGCCCGCAGCATGTCCTCGAAAAATGAAACGAGTGCATTGCGTCCAATTGGGAATACTTTGAGAATTATCATCGAAAATTGGAGGGTAAGAAAAGATATTGTTTTAAAAAATAAGTGATCATTTATTAGTGAACATTACTTTTAAAGATGACTGACTGATCCCTACTTCAATCATCGCCACACACTCATTCACCTTTTCTTCAAGTCAGAATCAGAGAACCATGATTGCAATCTTTAACATTACCGGGAGGCACCATACTACTGTTCTTATTAAATTATTTAATAAGAACAGATCGTGAGACTTGGAGAATATACAGGTGCGTATATATATATATATATATATATATCTATATATATATATATATGTCTATATATATATACACACACACACATATATACATATATATGTATATACATATATATGCATATATATGTATATATATATATAGTACAATACACAGTAACACACAATATAGAAACACAAAAAAAGAAGAACACTCACACGTTATTTCTTGATATTTCGACGGAAACAATCCGTCTTCCTCTGAAGATATAGAAGTAATGATCCCTACTTCATGATCATTACTTCTATATCTTCAGAGGAAGACGGATTGTTTCCGTCGAAATATCAAGAAATAACGTGTGAGTGTTCTTCTTTTTTTGTGTTTCTATATTGTGTGTTACTGTGTATTGTACTATTCGGCACTTCTGTGTTACGTCTACGAAAGCATATATATATATATATATATATATATATACATATATATATATACACATATGTGTATATAGTAGTAGTAGTAGTTTTGAGGGGAGGCGACCGACAGCTGAGATCATTTGCGCCATAGGGGATGGATAGGAAAGGATGAAGGGTGGAGAGAAACCCGGCGTCGGTATTAGCCTACTCTTAACGAAAGGCGCCAAGGGGTCCGCAGCTTAACGTCCCATCCGACGGACGGCGTACTCACTCAAAGTGCCCTCCACAAAGCACCTCAAGCAGGGATCGAGATACCTCTGAAAAATATTACCAGTACGCTAGCCCCCGCACCATCTCGATCCCCATATGTGTATATATATACATATACATATATATATACACACATATATATATACATATATTATTTATATTTATGTGTATATATATATATATATATATATATATATATATATATATATATATATTCACTAAAAATGTTCACAAAAGTGAATATAAGTTCAGTCATAGGAATGGTAATGATATAAAAAACTTGGAGAGACAATATTAAGAGACAGTTTTGGATCTTATCTTGGTGGCCAAACCACCTTCCCCTGGGGAGAGAAAATGTATTTCTCGGTGTTTTTGTAGGCTAGCGCTATCTCGTTTCTACGACACGTTCAAGTTATTATTTTCACATCCGTGAGACTTTCCTTCAATCTTCCGAGGCCTTACTTGAAGCCTTACTTGAAGGAGGCCTCTGGGAAGGCCGAAAGCCTAAACAATTTTCCATGTGAGTGTCCTTTTAAGTGTTACTATTTTATTTGTGTTCTATTGTGCCGTCCATATACATACAAACACACACAGGTAAAGGCTACATCATGTGAGGACTACAGAACAAAAAGTTTGATATCCCACGAAGCTAAAGTTGTTCTCAGGATCATAAACAAAAGGATAGAGAGTAGGGCAAATTATTACTTAGGGGATGATCAGTTTGGGTTCAGGAAGGGGAGAGGCACGCAGGAAGCCATTGAAGTAATGAGATTATTAATCGAGAGGAATACAGAACACAACCAGAAGGCATTTGCCTGTTTCGTAGATTTCGAAAAAGCTTTTGATAAAGTGAAACGGAAAAAACCAATGAGTATATTGCAGAAAATAGGAATAGATTGGAGGGAAAGGAGGCTAATCTGTAACCTCTACATGGCTCAGACTACGCACGTGCGAGTGGGGAACGGAGGGTCCGGATGGGCAGTGTTAGGAAGAGGTGTAAGGCAGGGTTGCCCATTATCACCGTTGCTGTTCAACCTGTATGTAGAGGAAATGATTAAAGAGGCATGGGAAGAACTGGAGGTAGGAATGAAAGTGGGCGGGGAATTCGTAAAATCAGTTAGGTTTGCTGATGACCAAGCTTTACTTTTTCAGTCAGCCAATGGGTTGCAAGTATTGCTGAGTGAATTGGAAACTCAGTGCTACTACATAGATATGGGATGAGAATCAATATTAATAAAACAAAGATTATGCGATTTCCAGAAAGAAAAAGGTGAAGCTAAACATTAAAATAGGATGGCAAAAACTAGAGCAGGTAGAACAATTTACATATCTCGGTAGTGTTTTGGACCAACACGGTCAAAGTAGTAGGGACGTAAGGAGAAGAATTGCGCTGGGCAAAGAGGCTTTCACAAGGAGGAGGTAGATTGGAGGCTTTTGAAATGTGGGTGTGGAGAAGAATGGAGTGGGTGAAATGGACCGAGAAGAAAACAAATGAGGAAGTACTTGGTGTGGTGGGCGAAGAGAGGTGTTTGTTGTGAGAAATCCTGAGGAGGCAGGAAAAATGGATGAAAGGCGTATTAATCGGCAATGGGATGCTGAAAACTCTAATAGAGGGGAGAACGTTAGGCAAACGTGGAAAGGGCAGGAACAAGATAGGGATGTTGGACTTGATGAAGGGAGGAAGGAAGTACTCAGAGATGAAGAGGGACTTGACGTAGAGTGGGTTGCTGGATTTTGTTTTGTTGGGAGTCGCAGGCTAATTGTTTAGTAGTTGAGTCCATCTAAAATCTACCTTAACCGGTTGGTTACTTTGAAAGAATACGGTCACTCATACATGTAATTAACGTAGCTCATGTGCATTTTTTTAGTATTAATATTTTTGGACCTTATTCGCTTCCGTAGAAACCTCATCCGGGTTAGCGCCGGGTCATTTTCCTCAATAGGACAAATTCGGACTCTATTCCACCGCGGAAGTATATTTAAAGAGACTACGTATGTAAGATTAAAGTGTAAGAAGAGATTATTTTGGCACTATTTTTTCAATTTAGCGTAAAGAGAAACAAATAAAAACTTGCTACTTAGATTAGTAGAGCAATCGATAACCATCAATTAGTAATTCTATCCTTTTCTTTAGTCATACAATTTTTGAGAATGTAATGTGCTGGCCCCATCAGATTTTTTTGTTTCATTAATTTCACTTGCAATAGCAACATACTCGGTGCCAATGTGCATGCAAATATAACTCATCGATACATTTTTAATCATGAAGGAGGGAGGTGTGTTTGCCAAATAAATGGCAATCCACCACCCCCTCATCCATATCCATTCCGATCGTTCCCTTGAACTTCCTTTGCTCATCGCTTCGCATTTGTTTCTTTCCATCTATGTACCTGAACTACGTGATAATCGGGAAAATTACGGAGGAAAATATAATTTAGCTGAGTCAGTTTTTCAAAGGACCAGATCACATGAGACCTTCAGGGAGATTCAGACAAAAAAGCTTCCGGTCAATGACGACCGATCCTAGGGAGTCGAGTCTGTAGCCAGTCGGTCGAATGCACGACAGTGACACAACCCCGGTCACGTGCACCCTTTATTCAAACCACCACCGGGGCAACTAGGAAACAAGAGTCGAGCCGCCTTTCGTCCAGCCGGCTGCTCTCTCTCTCTCTCACCAATCAACCCCGACCAATGAAACCCCTCTTCATCCACATAAATACCCCGCTATCCACCAAAAAGGTATATGGCGGGGGGTGCTAGTACCAGGAAGGAAGGATAAGTGATAAGGGAAGACATGGGAGAGGAAAGGAAAAGGGAAAAATATTTAGTTACTATAAATAACGTGTGAATTTGTTAAAATGCTGGAAGAAAAATTAATTCAAAACAAGGGTTAATTCACCTAATAAATTAGTTATTTGCTATGGGAAAAATGGGACTGAAAATAAACCATAACCTTTTATACGACAGGCCTCTACCATAAAAAGACGGGTCACGATCGGTGCGCGAACCACCGGCCGCTAATATTTTCTTTGTAATCACATTTTATTTATTTATTTCTTCGATGGTAATCTACCAGTTACGGCGGTTCTTGGATGGACACAAAATACTAATCATCGCTACACTTCTAAGACTCACATTTACAAGTCAGAACACTCCGCCCTACACCACAATAAAACCTACAATTCCGCATACTTCCTTCCTCCTCCACTTCGACAAACATGCCTATCCTATTTCTACCCCTTCCTCGTTTGTCTAACGTTCCACCATCTATGTCAAAGTCTTCAACATCCGTCGCCAATCAAAATGCTCTGTATCCATCTTTCCTGCCTCCTATTGGATTTCTCCCAACAACTCCTTCTCCCTTACCATTCCTATCGCTTCCTTGTTTGTTTTCCTTTCCCATCCTTCTCCACTCTCGCATCTCAAAAGCATTCAATATACGTATGCCTATCATCTTGCTTCAATGGTCAAGTTTCCGAGACGTGCAAAGCCACTCCTCATATAAAAATATTCAATCTTTCCTCAACATACAGGAGGTCCAAGGACAGTACTTTGAAGAATTTTAAGTGTTTGTGCAAATCTACTCAATAAATTAATTTTTAAAAATTAGTTACATTACTGTTGGAAAGCATCCTATACATGCTCAACGTCCCTATCTACAACTTCTCTTTTTCTTAAAAGCTTATTCGACCTACGCAATTCTTCTTCTTCGGTCCCAACTGCCTTAACCACCTTGGTCCAGGACACTGCCTAGACAGGTGAACTGTTCAACATTATTTACGTTTAACTTTGCCTACTCATCACCTCAAAACCTCATTACCTTTGCTGTCTTCACTTTGACTCTACTCCCGCACCTATTGCAATAATTTTTCCATATGCCCAGCAATGATTGTAACCCTCTCTCTAAATGGCTGACTGAATTCCGTTCATCCGAAAATTTAACCTACTTATGCCATCGCCATTGCCAATCTCGACCCTTCGTCCGCCACACGCACTTGAGCAATATGAGAAATATACAGGCTTCCAAAATGTCACCTATATCTCCAGTCTGTTCTCGCCTTATGCATTACAGTGATTTAATCTACCAAATGTAATCTGTCAAATACGTACCACCTCAAAATCAACTTTGCGATCAAATATGTGCTCTTTGAATTCCGTTTTTCTTTCTACATTTTTCATTTTGTGTCTATTATAGATTTCAAAAAAATTATAAACACAGTAATCAACCCGAAAGTCGGTTTCGTAGGTGATGGTTAGTGTTCACCCAGTTCTAAGCCTATACGGCGTGTGAAATTCACACGTCAGGGTAGGAGGGCCATTTCCTTTCCCTGTGCCGGT